>NC_080069.1:85435271-85722771 GCF_949987535.1 Balaenoptera acutorostrata
TGTAAATTAGTACAGCCACTATGGGGAACAATATGGAGGTTTCTTAAAAAACTAAAAATAAAATTACCATATAATCCAGCAATCCAACTCCTGGGCATATATCCGAAGAAAACTATAACTTGAAAAGATACGTTGCTCTCCAGTGTTCATAGCAGCACTATTTACAACAGCCAAGAACAACCTACATGTCCATCCACAGATGAATGGATAAAGAAGATGTGGTACATATATACATTAGAATACTACTCAGCCATAAAAAAATGTAATAATGCCATTTGCACCAACATGGATGGACCTAGAGATTATCTTACTAAGTGAAGTAAGTCAGACAGAGAAAGACAAATAGCATATGGTATCAATTATATGTGGAATCTAAAAATAATTATACAAATGAACTTATTTACAAAGCAGAAACACACACACAAACATAGAAAACAAACTTATGGCTACCAAAGGGGAAGTGGGGGGGATAAATTAGGAGTTTGGGATTAACATATATACACTATTATATATAAAATAGATAACCACCAAGGACCTACTGTATAGCAGAGGGAACTGTGCTCAATATCCTGTAATAACCTATATTGGAAAAGAATCTGAAAAAGAATGGATATATGCGTATGTATAACTGAATCACATTGCTGTACACTGAAACTAATACAACATCTGAAATCAGCTAAACTCCAATATAAAATAAAAATTTTTTAAAAACTGGCGGAAAAAATAAAGTTACATACGTGACTCATATTTCTATTAAATAGCGCTGGTCTATGGGGCTTCCTCGGTGGCGCAGTGGTTAAGAATCCGCCTGCCAATGCAGGGGACACAGGTTCAAGCCCTGGTCTGGGAAGATGCCACATGCTGCGGAGTAACTAAGCCTGTGAGCCACAACTACTGAGCCTGTGTGCCACAACTACTGAAGCCCATGCACCTAGGGCCCATGCTCCACAACAAAAGAAGCCACCGCAATGAGAAGCCCATGCACCACAACGAAGAGTAGCCCCCGCTCACCGCAACTAGAGAAAATCCCACGCGCAGCAATGAAGACCCAATGCAGCCAAAAATAAAAAAAATAAATTTATAAAAATAAGTAAATAAATAAATAAATAGTGCTGGTCTATAAGATTGAATCCCTCTCTCTCTACCTCCTTCCCCTCCCCCCTTGCATCCTTGATAGAACATTTTAAAACAGTTGATTATCCTACATATATTAATACTATAATGATAGTAATATACAAGTGGAAAAATCAAAACCCGATAGGGTACGAAAATACCAAACAACTAAGATAATTTAACTACTGTGATGGTACATTAATTTTAAGAATTGAAGTTCTGTGGAGCATGGACACCTTGAGCAGTAGGTCAAATTATAAAATCCACTGATTGATTTAATCAATTGTATTATTATTGTATTATTACTATGCATTAGGCTGAGAGAATTTCTGAATATATTCTAGATGACAGCTTGCTTTCACCTCTTATGTATTCTGCTTATGGTCATTTTCTTCTTCAGCTGAGTCCTCAAGCTGCCTGTATACCCTGCCATAGAGACTTTAAACTTTCCCTTGTGAGGAAATAAAAGACACCTTTTCTCACACTATTTCATCAATTTGATAATATATCTCCAGATGGTGAAGCTCTGGCCAAGGAATAGTTTGGGAAATATGGATGGAAGCTTATCCTACAGCAGGAAGCACCTTGCAGAAGCATTGATACTTTAAAACCTGGGGTTTAAGACTGGGGCCCCAAATCAGTTAAGTCCTGTGTATGACCCTGAGAAGTTCCCATCCCTAGCAATCACTGGAACATATTTTCAACAAATTGAGCATTTGATTTACCCAAAGACAGCTGAAACACCTAGTCTTGTAATGCTAGGCAATTCACTTACCTCCAAGCTCCAGTCTTTCCATTCTTAAAATAGTAATAACAACATTTACCTTGCCAGGAAGCTGAGAGATTTGAGAAAATATAGATAATACGTTTATACAGAGTGGCTGATACATAGCTGGCTTATAATAATAATTATTGTCTCCATTTTAAAGGTAGAAAAACTGCAGCTTAGAGAATTAGGTTATTTTCCCGAGAGAACTTTGCGAAAAAGTGGCAGAGACGGAACTGGAGGGGAGCTGTCTGGTCCCAAATTAGTGCCACGTTGTCCCCAAGGGAATCATTAAGTTTTTTAAATGAGGGAATGACAAGTCAGTCTGACAGTGACACGTAGAGCAGGTTATAGTGGGGAAAAATGGGATGCTAGGAAGACCTGTAATTAGAATATTTCAATAGAGCAGGTTAGGAGTCATCTGACTCTGACCTAGGAGAGTGGGAGGAGATACAGACAGAAGAGGAAAAATGCTAAAGGTTACAAATGTAAATTTTCTAAGATTTGGCAATGACAGGCATTGTGGGAAGAGAAAAGCCATAGAGACAAGGAAGTAGATGCCCTGGGTGATAAGGAGAATGAAAAAGGCAATACAACATGAGCAAAGTCAAGAAGAGACGTTCATTTGAGATACTGGAGATAGAAAGGTGAGGAACATTTTTTGGATATGTTGTCTGGGGTGTCAGGGGGCCAATTAGATGGGAATATGTAACTCAACAGAAACTTGGAGTTTATGGTGGCTCTAAATTTAGGCACATCATTGTTATTTGGGGGGAGCTAAGTAGCTGGGTGTTTACATAGCAAATGAGATTTTTTATTTGCGTTTGATTATTATGGGATGTTTATGTGGCTGATAGAGATTACGGGACGTGGTTCCACCCAATCAACCATCCTTTGATGCCATTAACCTTTGTAAGTCAAAAGCAAGGTGTACAGTCATCTATAAACTGTGATTATTGAAATCGTGAGCGTACTTTAGATTATAAAATGAAAGTAGCAAATTACAAGTTTCCTTAACATAAAACCTTGGGAAGCTCAAAACTTCCACCTCTGAATATTTCTTCAATAAATTTTTTTCCCCTTGCCAATCAGTTGCCAATCAAAACATCTGCCTAGAGGACTCAGTGTAGCCAAGTTTCTTTTTTTTTCCTTTACAAGTCTTGACAAAACAGGTTTTGGCCTTCTTTCCCCTAATTAGTTTCCAAAATAGCAGTGAAAACTGAAATTATAATCTACTTTTATCCAGTTCCTGCTAAATCCATTAAGGAAAGATTGTGTAGAATAGGAATTGGGTACAATTGTTGAATTTCCTTGAACCTCACTAACTGTTCATTCCTAAAGGACAGCAAAAGCTCATTTCTCCACAAGGTGAGTGTACTGAGCTTAATTCTATTTTGTGTCCACAATATTTTTTCCTTTGTGCAACCTCCCTTACCTACACTGCATATAACTAAATAAGATAATAAAATTTGGATGCCAAATTCCACAATGTGGTTTACTAAAGGATGTCTTTTTCTCCTCCTCCTCCATACTGTCTAGCTAAACCTAACTCTGAGGTGTTTTTTTGTGCTGACCCCAAAGTGTCCACATCAATATATCTGTATATGGTTAGCTAACTTTGGGGATGAACTGCTTTCTTCCAACTTTTGTATGACAATAAGGCATCTGAAAATTATGGAAGAAAAGCAAACAGATGATATCACAAAGTTCCTCTTACTGCTAACAGTTTTTAACAGGCCACTATCCTATACTGGTAGCCTAAAACCTTCAAATGTTTTGTCTTTTTTTCCTATTTTCCTACAGTGAATAATTTTTAAGCCTTCATACAATGTCTGGTACTATTCTAAGCACCTAGAAAATTTCAATGCATTTTCTAAAATTTTTCCGCCATAAATTGGTTTTGTGTATTACTTATACCTTTTGAAATTAATATAATGTTCTGATGATAGAAAACAAGGATTCATAATAGCTCAGGGGCCCTCATTCTCACTTCTTTAGGCTATAACTTTAATCCTATCCCAGTGGGCACTCCTAAATATGACAGAATGCTATATAATTATTATAAAAGTTTTCCTTATCACTCTCCTATTTTTGCTTATTCCTCATATTGTGGCAGCTCAGCTTAAATTACTGATTTTAAAAAGGAAGATCAACTGGTCACCATCCTTTATTGATAGCTACAATCTTAAATGTTTTTGTCTTATTTTTTTCTATTTTCCTACAATGAATAAAAATCACAAATGAAGATAACTTAAGAAATGACTCATCTAGTGATTATAATAGGTCCATGTTGCCTTTATTCTGAAACTGCTGATACTGAAAGTTTGTAAATTTTGCCTAAAACATACTGACTTCTGAAGCCACATCACAGAGATATCAGGGGATGAAGAGCAATGCCATCTGTCCATCCTTGGAGACATTGTCAAATAGGGTCGATGCAGGCCTAAGAGTTTTGGGCTGGAATGAGGGAAAATTCATGGAAACATATTTTTCTTCATTTTAGCTCCTATATTTTTAAGCTTAGGAAGCTTCAAAGGAAATGTAAGAAAGCATGAAACCATACAAAATGATATGATGAAAAATTCTGGCCAAAGTTCTGCACACTGAGATCAGCAAGTTGTCACACTGATGGGAAAGTTTTCTAATATCGGCACTGTCTTCCATTTTGTTTCTGTCTTCACTGTTTCCTGTTCAACTGACAACCTTATTTACATCACTTCTGAGAAGGTCAAGGGCCTGGAGACTGTATTATGGAGACTATTAGGAATTACGGTGACATTCCGGTGGCTTTATAATATTCCTGAGAGAGTCATTAGTCTCCTTCTAATTACCAGAAGGAGAATTAAGGCACCCCTTTTTAATATCTGGGCAAGGACAAAGATTCTTATGTCGGCCTATTTGCTAAAAGTTGGTTTATGGAAGAGACCATTGGAGGCTTTGTTTTCATCCTTCTAGACTTTCCACTTTTCAAATCTTAATTCTGAGAGAAGAGTCAGGTTTCAGAGCAAGGTCTGCTACTAACTATGATTCAATTTTAGTAGAGTTGAGAAAGAGAACTTGATGAGCTTGGCCCATGGGATCTGTTTATTCTAGGACATGGGAACCAGAAATCATGTAAAGGAGGATGGGACCTTAGACTTAGATTCTTTGAGACACTTCACCAAGACCACTAAATAGAGTTGCAGCCCACACACTATCTGGCATGTAAAATTAGCAACTTCTCCTTTCCAGGGTGGGTAGCAAAACTAGAAAAAGAGGTGAGAATGTAACTAACTAGCTAGAAAGGACCAAAAATGTTCATTCTTCAACTTATACCACTTTATATCTATACTTTAAAGATCGGCAAGGAATGATGTTGGAGCTGTTAATCTCCAGAAATCCAGCTAGCTACTACCCAGCAAGATGACAAGCACTCTCTGACAAATATATTCTGACAAGCAGAATATCCCAATATGAAGTATTTTAAGTTTTAATTTTCTTTTGAAGAGAGATTTCAATGGGATCATTATAACCAAAAAGTATTAATCACCAGTGAGATAGACTAGTTGCAAAAATGATTCTAATAGTGTTGCCATATAATCCAGCAATTCCACTCCTGGCCATATATCCAGACAAAACTATAATTCAGAAAGGTACATGCACCCCTATGTTCATAGCAGCACTAGTTACAATAGCTGAGACATGGAAACAACCTAAATGTCCATCCACAGATAAATGGATAAAGAAGATGTGGTTTAAATATACAATGGAATACTCCTCAGTCATAAGAAAGAACAAAATAATGCCATTTGCAGCAACATGGATGGACCCAGAGATTATCATACTAAGTGAAGTAAGTCAGAGAAAGACAAATACCATATGATATTATTTATATGTGGAATCTAAAATATGACACAAATGAACTTATCTATGAAACAGAAACAGACTCACAGACACAGAGAGCAGACTTGTGGTTGCCAAGGGAGGTGGGGGTGGGGAAGGAATGGATTGGGAGTATGGGGTTAGAATATGCAAATTATTATAAATAGAATGGATAAACAACAAGGTCCTATGTATAGCACAGGGAACTACATTCAATATCCTGTAATAAACCATAATGGAAACAAATTTTTAAAAACGATCTAATTCTCCACTTCTCTTGCATCTACACCCTTTGAAATATTACTTGAAAGCAAGTTCCATCAAGGAGTGGAATCTAGTTCACCACTGCTTAATTCTGGGCTGGCCATGTGACATCCTTTGACCAATAGGATGCCACGGAAGTCACAGCATGTCAGTTCCAAGCCTAGGCCTCAAGAGACCTTGCACATTTCCACTCAATCTCTGCGGACTCTGCCTCCGCCATGAAAACAAACCCAGAGTAGACTGCTGGAGGGTGAGGGACCACTCAGAGAAGGGATGAGTCATTCCAAGTAAAGCCATATTAGACCAGCCAGCCCATGGCCAACTCACAGTTGACCAGCCATGCATGAGCAAGGCCAGCTGAGATCACTGGACTAGTTTAGGTTTGTAGACCATTCCATGCTCTTGATTCCTCTACCTGGTCTCACAAGAGTAACCGTTTATCCTCTGCTTCCTCAACTGATTCATCTAAGTAAATCTACCCTCTTCGTCCAGCCAGCCCACTGCTCTAATTGATTTCTTTTGCTCTATCACTTCAAGATCTGTTCATTGCTGTACCCCAAGCAATGCCTGGCACACATAAATATTCATTAATTAATGACAAATCACTCCTTAATATCCTACAACAAGACTTTCTTGACTACAAAACAAGAAGTAATTCTTTCTCAGTGTCACGATGTATTTTGTTCTTTGCTACATATAAAAGTAAAAACAGCAATCCAAACTATACAGTGAACGTGCAATTATATTGTTTTTCTCACAGTTAGAATGTTTGCGGGCATCAAATTTGTTTTTTAGACTTAAAACTCCAGAGAACAGAGGTTAAATCTGGTTAACCAACTTCAAACCATAGACTGTACTTTTAAAATGAGCAAACAGAAGCTTATCGATTACTTATTTCACCTCGATGATGATGATGATGATGATGAAATGATAGTTTAGTAAATCATCCTGCTTAGGAATTACCACAAGATAGAAGAGAGAGACTATCAAATATGATATCAGAAATTATAGAGTTGGAAACAGACCAAGATTTTTTTGGAACTAATCCTTACTGTTAGAGAAGATGCCATTTTTTAAAGTCTCTTGATCAATATGTTTTCTTTTTTCTCCATTCTCTGTCTACTGATTCAATGTCAGAGTCCATTTAAAATTCCCTCCATCATATTCAGATCATGAAGGAAACTGCACACCTCAGGAACCAATTAAAGCTTAACTTACCTCCTCCTGACCATCCCTCAGCAGCTGTTCCCAGAGAAGGCTGGAGGAAGCTCAAAGAAAAGCCTCCTTGGAACAGACTTACCTGGAACTCATGGACTCTGAGTCTGCAGCGCCAGGGGCCCTGGCGTTTCTCTCTGAGCTGTGATTTCATTCAGCTTGAGCACGGCATTCTGAACAGGGTGCTAAGGGGAATTTAGAGAATAGATTAGACATGGTTTTTACCCTCAGGAATCTCACAATTTAATGGAGGAAATAAGATGAACACACAGTCAATTAAGAGAAAGTAGATACATATGTATACATAAAAATATTGATTTAAGTTTGGGAAAGAGGAGATAGAGGCAAAGGATTTAGATGCTAATCAGGAAAGTCTCGCAGACTTTGCAGCCTTCACACGCATTCATCTTAAGTGGATGGAAAGCTCTCTGTGTGCCGAAAGAAAGAGGACAGCTGTTCCAAGGAGAGATTTCTCTTTTTTCCCACTCCTCCCACCCCCAAATGGCCCTGAAGCAAGAGAAGCAACTGTATGCTCAGAGACTGTAAGTCACGTCCGTGTGACTGACCAGCTGCGCCATTGGATGATGCCACGGAGATATTTTCGCTTGGCCTTCTAGTCATCTGAGGGCAGCCAATTTAGAATGTACTATATTTTCTGTCACTAGCTGTTCACCCAGCAAGTGAGGTAATGCCAAATAGTTTCTCCCTTTTATTAAAGACATAATACCGATATGCTTGACAAAAATGCTTACATCGCCCGTGGTTGAGGAGGAATACTTAATTTCATGTAGGGGGAATCAAACTTGCTATTTGGTCTCCTAAAGCCTATATTTCTCCAGACCTTATGGCCAGCACCATGATTGCTTCTTGGCTCAGAATGGTATGCACAGGAAGTGGCAGCCGAGGCTTTGTAGAAATGCTGCAGAGCCCTGGGGAATCCCAGAGAAGATTACACAGAGGTTACACGGTCCTCTGCTAAGTTCCTATACTTCTCACTTCATGTTGGAATAACATTATCCTACTGAACAAACAAAATAAAGTGAAGCAAAGTAATCGGTGTCTTTGAGCATCTGATGAAGGGCATTTTTGTTTGTTTGTTTCCGACATTATTTATGGAGTTAAAATTCCCAAATTCGCCGCCCCCCCCCCTTCTTTCTCTTTCACTTTTCCAATCTAATCGAAGATTGTTTTTTCTTCGCCTCTTGGTGGGGGGATCTGGGGGAGAAGAGACAGATGGGATCGTTTGCAAAAGGAAAGCTGAGAGATCACACATATATCTTTCAGCTTTGTGGCAAATCAAGCCAAGATTCTTGCTTGAAGTGTGTAGTGCGATGCAGGCACAGAGGCGTACCAGAGAGGGTGAGGCCAGCCACGGAGGGCAGTGCAATAAATTGCCGTGGGCTGATCCAACAGCAGAACATGGGAGCTATTACACTTTGGCAGCTATTTTATTTTTCCCTTATGGAGTTTCAGACCTGTCCTGTACACTGAGATAGCTTTCATCTGGTTAAAACTTGTGCTGTATTTAAACCTCCTTCAGATCCATGGAGTTGGAAGGAGAAAACAAAAAAACAAAAAACAAAGCACCCTAACATAGCCCATAACACACTGAAATTATGTTGGGGGTGGGAGAGGGGCAGTAATTGTGCCCAGATAATGTTGTCATACTTTGTAAAGCCTTTAATGCTGGAATTTATTTATTAATGATGCATGGGTTATTACCCACCATCTGTCTTGTGTTAGCAGTGGGCTGTTTCAGATTATGGTAATGTGTTTCTGATTTGAGTTGTGTTGAAAGCCAGAACAAGGCAGCTCATGTGCAGGCCTCTTTGAGGCCTGCTGTTTTCAATTCCTCTTCACAGAAAGGGCTTTTATTTGATTTGTTATGGGGATTTTTTTCTTCTGTTGCCAAAACAGCTGCAAGCCTGGAAGGGAATAAGACACAGGGCCACATCAAACTTGTTAGCTTGTTAAAAGAAAAAAAAAAGCTGGAATGTTCCAGGAATCAAAAAAAAAAAAAGAAAGAAAAGGATGTGAGAAGGTAGATGGACAGAAGGGGGCGGTAGGTGGGGGGAGAAAAAGGTTTAGTGGTCTTTCTGATTGGCTTTTATGTCAAGAGTAGAACAACCTATTTTGTGATTTTAAGTATTACAGGTCAGATTGCTATGTACTTAATTTATTATGCCCATTCACACCAAAGAGAATGGCTTTCTTCTGAATAGCTTTAACAGTCTTCATGCTAGTACAAGGAATAAATAAAAGTCCCCAATGAGCTAGCCATCCTCCTCCAGTCATCAAAGCAAACACCCAATAAATAAGCCTGTTTTTTTTAATGTACTGAACAAATTCGGATTTGTTCATGAATATGAAAAAAAAAAAAAAAAAGAGATAGGTAACAGACAAGCATCCCTTGCCTGCTGTGAATATTCACCCTGACCTGAGTTCTTTGTATCTCCTCTCAAAGGGCTATGGGTTGGCAAACTATGTTTCTAGACCACTGCTATCCATCCGCAATGTTGATGGAAATGCTCTGTGTCTACTCTGTCCAGTATGGTAGCCACTGAACACTTAACATGTGGCTAGAGTGACTGAAAAACTAAATTTTTAATTTAATTTTAATTAATTTACATTTTAAAAGCCATATGTGGCTAATGGACACCATACAGTTCTAGGATTAACTAAGTAAGTGAAGAGGATGGTTTCTTCCTTCTGATAAAAAATGGAGGCATTTTATACCAGTTATTGTTATGGCCAACTTTTAACATTGAGAATTAGTTTGAAAGATTCTTCCCTGTTGTATTATTCAAGGTTAGTAGCACTAAGGCTTTTTCCCAAAGGCCACTGACAAGTTCTTTCTTGAAGTAAGTTCATAAATCCTTCCATCTATAAAATATGGACTTACAGGAAAACTTAATGCTCATATGATAAACACATAAACAACCATGAAGAACTGTAACCAAACCTCTCGAATCATAATAAATCTACTAATGCTAAGGGTATTCAAGAATTTGTTTTAAATTTACTGGCAACAATTCTCTCAATTCATATGAAACACAGACTTATTGTTTCTGGAACATATGGTGTGTTCATGGAGAAGCCCATAACCATGTGAAATTGACTTTGTATACACAAAGACTACACTGTCCAGATTTTAGTTAATTCATATTTTGGAAATTATGAGATAAAAACTTACAAGTTTTGTGATGCCTGTGGTTGCCAGTCTGCTTTTCCACAGCTTTTCCATCGATGGAGAAGAGGCTCTAGAGACAGATGATGAGATAAAGACATATAACAGTGACAAGATATGTGTTCACCATTCCCTGATACCTTTGCCACCCGGACACACGTTTAGACTCCACTTCCCAGCCACCCTTGCAGTTGTATGGGACCATGTAAATAATTCATAAACTGAGTTCTACTGGAATATGGGTGGAAATAATATATGCCATGTCTAGACGTGATATCAGTGTACTTTTTGCATAATTCTCCTCTTACTTTTGTCAGATGCAGAAAATCATCAAAGACCTGAGGCCCTAGAAGATGGCTACTACATGACAGGAGCCTCTGTCCCTGAATGATACAGGGGAGCAGAGCCATCTCTCGCAACTGAGACTACTTAGATTTAGACTGTGATTGAAAGAAAGAATCTTTGCTGTGCTCACGTTGACTGAGATTTGGAGGATGTGTTTTGCAAATTAACACTCTGAGTGTTACAAGAGGACATCTTGGAGAAGAAGCAGTCAGGCCAAGCAGAACTTTTCATAGTGTGAACTTCATGTTATTTGCTCTGTCCCTTACTTAGCTGTCAAAACCTTACTTCTAACAGGGAGAAAAACTTACATTTTCTAAGTAAACAAGATGCAAATGTACGGAATGCCAGGTCAATTTATGTAATATATTTATTTAAAATAAAACATAGTTTTGCCATGCAGATTAAAATATAAGCTAAAACGTTCTTTCCATGTAGTAAAGTCCAAATGGCAAGCCAAATATAGGTCTAAGTAGGATAGGCCCTCTCACAGTATCATCTGCATTGCCATAAAAAATTACCATGGTTTTGTTCCCTGAGGCTTTGAGACTTTTTCAGGCTCCTCCTATCATCCTCCTTTTGGATACTTTCACTCTTGGCAGTTCTGCCCTTACAACTTCTCTCCTGCCTAGATGCTATTTCTCAGTCCATCCCATTCAAATTGATGACTCAGCTGGATGGCCTGATTGGCTTGTTATTTTGGATTCTCCATAATATCCTGCTTAACTTTTATACACTGAGCCTGTAGGCCTGTCCTTCATTGACCTGAACTCCTGGTACATCATGACCTCATCTCAAAGCCTCTCTCTCTAACTCCTGCTCATCTGGGGTGAGGGCAGGGGTTCAGACAAAATAATAGTCTGGTTACTGAGAAGGTGTTATGAATGTTTGTGTCCCCCCAAAATTTATATGTTGAAGCCCTACCCTTCAATGTGATGGTATTTGGAGATGGGACCTTTGGGGGTTTGATGAGGTCATGAGGATGAGGTCCTCATGATGGGATTAGTGCCCTTGTAAGAAAAGACACCAGAGAGCTTGCTCTCTCTCTCCCCACACATGCACAGAGAAGTCTTGTGAGCACACAGCAAGATGGAGGCCATTTACAAACCAGAAGAAGAATCCTCAGAATGAAACCTACCTTGGCAGCACCTTGATCTTGGACTTCTAAGATGCCAGAATAGTGAGAAATAAATTTCTGTTATTTAAGCCACCCAGTCAATGATATTTTGCTATGGCAGCCTGAGCAGACTAATACAGCAGATGATTAAAGCAAGGAAAGATTGTTATATTATTTTACTGGTAGTGGTTTATAAGGTAAATGTGGACTGCATGCCAACCAGGATGGAGAGGTTCTGTTGGCCAGTATAGACCATTCTACAGTAGAGTGGACACATTAACTGTGGTTTTATAATTCTCTCCTTTTCTAGAAATAATGCTGACTTCCTCCTTCCTATTAATGTTGTTTAACTTTTTACAAGTTTTGATATACATCACTAAATTTCAGCTTGTATAATACAATCTTATTTTAATATCACTGAGATAAGACGTTAATTAGGGCTGAAAACACTTCAGTTGTTTTTGTTTCTAAGTATTGTTGGTAGACCTGTTCTCATGTCTATATATTGATAGGAGAGCATGTAATATATATTAATTTATATTTCAATTGGGAAGTTTCCTCGTAAGTCATAGCTTGAGTTCTTAAAGCCACATTTTGTAGTCATCATATAAGGTGATATACCCATATATACAAGATAGGTAAACCAAAGATACCCAAGAATAATATTCCAGACCCATTCTGAGACACACTGCATTATATTAACCAATGAAACGATTTGGAAAAATTTAGAGGGGAGCCATTTGTTATTCTGATATGCAGTGGTACCAAAATGTGTTATGATCACGAAAGAGCAGTTTGTTGGAATAAAAACTAAATTTAAAGATCAAACATTTAAAGTCTGGAAAGACTAACTAGTTAAAAATTTTAAACCTTATTTCTGTGTATCGAATGATAATGCCCAGTGAACAGATGGAGGCAGGAAACTTTAGGTCTGTGCCCACATCTATGGAAAAGCAGTGTAAAGCAGGAGGCCTGGAGTCAAGCTATCTTTTAAAGGATATTGGCATATTGGTAGCTTGAATCATATATTATGCTTCCAATTTAGTGACATTTTTACATTTACTGAATAAATTACTGAAAAGTACCTTGTATTACTTTGATAATCAAATTATTATGGAATACATATTTAGACAACATTTTATCATTTTAAAGCTTCCTTTTTTTAATATTATCAAAATGCTAAAAAGCCTGCAAAATCCCACAATTAACTAAATATAGAAAGGAGACAGAAATAAACTTCATGAATTTTAAGTTAAAAAAATGTCAAAATATAAACCCCAAAGTAAATGTTCCCATAAGGATAGTTTTGTCGGCATTGGAATCATCTGCTTTATTTATTCAAGTGATGAATATAAAATTGAAGGAAAGAACTCAGGCCAGTTAATGTTTCCCAGCCCCAATATGTATAGAAAAAGTATGAAATCTATAGCATTTCCAAGTAGTGGTTAGCTATGCTGGTTTTTGGACTGTTTGCCCTTTTTCCACCCTCGCCTTTTGTCTCATAGGGATGTTAATTCCTGCAGGCTATGTATCACAGGCCCTATTAATGCTGGATTCCACCTGGATTCAGTCAGTGGGTGACACTGGGGGGAGACTGGAGTGCATGAGCATGGAAGGACACATTCTATCTAATGTCCTTATTTCCCATATGACAGAACCTGTTATGATTCCATATTCTTCCTGGAATCCTTGAACCCCAGGCAGCCTAGTTAACTTGGCTCTTCTCTTAACCCTTCCAATAAGAAGTGGCATTGGCTTCTTGTTTGTTTAATTTCTGGGTTTTCTCACCATCTCCTATATAGCGCCTAGCTTTTTCATCACTTACCTAGATTAAATTCTCATTGTTTTCAATTCTTACTGGTCCAACTTTGACTGATGCATTAACTGTATTTCCTTGAAGATACAGAAGTTTGCTATGCTTGTTAGCTCCCCTACAGAGAAAAATATAAAAATATACAGTGGATATGAAAGGAAGAACAATAAAACACCAAATATTTCTGTATGGCTAAAGAACTCACTCAATTCAATAAATTGAATGCCTAGATTATAGGAAGAAAATATTTATTGTTCCTTAATATACTACAATTCACTGGAAAATGGATAGGTCCATCCTAAATTTAGTCCAAGGCAGTTCAAAACTTGAAGAACTTAAATGGACTTTATTATAATATTCTGTACCCCGAAACCACCTTGGGTTGACTAGACAATTTAGGCTATTGCTGGTATAAATTTTGAAGGCATGAGATCTCTACAAAATTTTCCTTTTTTAACCAGCAGAGGCTGAAAATGAGGTTCAGTGAGTCACTTCCTTCCTAAATCTATCACTACCCAAACAAGCTAAGCCAAAGGGGGAAAAAAAAAACAATAAAATAATGAGCTGATAACTGGTATTTGATGCAATGCAGCAGATGAGGAAGTTTTGTAATATGTTAATATATTTACCCTTATATAAATTTTTTAGGGGTGACACTATAGAATCATCAAACTAAAAATTGACCACGCAGATAGTCTCTATCTATAATCCTCTACTGTAAATGATTTGATAAAACCCAAGTATAAATGTTTCAACTGTGAACTTCCAGTATTGTACTTTCAGCATCTTCTTTTGCAATTATATCAAGAAAAGTCTCAAGCATGTTTCCCCTAGTTTTTACTGTTGTTAATTCTGCCTGTTTGCTTATTACCTACAACACAATTAATATAAATACATGTATTTTTCTTTAAGTAGTGTGAATTATTTTCCTAAACAGGAACCTATTTATTCCCATGATTAACACTATTTCCTGTCTGAAAGTCTTCAATAATGGCTGCTAATAAGCTGAAACATAAAACATCAACAATGGAGCAACAGGAACTCTCATTCATTGCTGGTGGGAATGGAAAATGGTACAGCCACTTCTCAAGAATGTTTGGCAGTTCCTTACAAACCTAAACAAATCCTCACTATACAATCCAGTAATTGAGCTCCTTGGTAATTTTCCAAATGAGTTGAAAACTTATTTCTGCACAAAATGAAAGAAGCCAATCTGAAAAGAATACATACTGTATGATTCCAACTATATGATGTTCTGGAGAAAGCAAAACTATGGAGACAGAAAAAAGATCGGTGATTGCAGGGGCTTGGGGGAAGGGATGGAAGAATAGATGAAACACAGAGGGTTTTTAGGGCAGTGAAAATACATACTGTGCATGATACCAGAATGATGGAAACATGTTGTATTATACACTTGTGCAAATCATAGAATGTACAACACAAAGAGTGAACCCGAATGTAAACTATGGACTTGGGGTGAAAATGATGGGACAATCCATGTCTGTTCAGTGATTATAACAAACATACCACTCTGGGACGAGATCTAAGCTGACTACCTTATTTGTTCACCAAAAACCTCCAGTCTCTCTTAGAACGTTCACTGATGTCAAAACTGAGTCCTGTCGTCAGGAATCAAAACATCCTTACTTCTGATTCATTCAACTTTATTTAGTAGCCTCTCACAACTATATATAATATTCATGGTTTTGACGATTTGCAAGGCATAGCCCAGAAGGCCTATATGTGTAGTGATTTATAGTAACTCTGGCCTGCATTTGTATCAGAGAAGCAGAGGTGCTGGTTGTGATCAAACACAGCTTACAATCCCGAATCTATAGCTCAAAGTAGTTTTCGCCCTCTGTTCTTCATCACCTAAACTCTCTACAGTATTCATCATTATTTAAGACTGAATGTAGCCATGGCTAAAATCAAAATGATGTCTGACACACAGTAGGTGTTAAATAACTCTTTTCTGGATTGAGGATTTGCATCTGTCATTTTTCTTCTCGCACAACTCTCCTATACTTCTCTCATTTTTTTCTTGCACGAGTTTCGCTTCAGTGTGTTACACAGAAAAATTACCTATGTTAGTGTTTCCTAACAAACCAGTATCTTCTTTAAATAAGTATAAATACCAGGAGGCAAGAATATACAATGGAGAAAAGACAGTCTCTTCAATAAGTGGTGCTGGGAAAACTGGACAGCTACACGTAAAAGAATGAAATTAGAACATTCTCTAACACCGTATCTGAAAATGAAGAAGCCACCCCCAATCACAGACATTTATGTCAGGAAACCAACTCAAGAAAAGTGGCAACTTACAGCACAAGGGCAGACTGCAGAGTGCGTCCAGGAGCTACAGGTATCTGTTCCGGGCAGCCAAGCATGCCAATGGCCTTGCTCATTTATGCCAAGGAGAGTATTTCTGTCTTAGAACCCACTTCTACTCTTTTCATTTTATTTCTTCTTCTAATTTAAAACAATTTGCCAATTGTAAAGTATATTTTAAGAATATGTACTCATTTTTTCATTTATTCAACACATTTCATTGAGCACCTATTATTATGTGCCCAGCACTGTCCTAGAAGATGGTTCATCAGTGAACCACTCAGAAGAAAACCCTGCTAACCTCGAATATTCCAATTTGAGAGATAGTAAATAAACATATATTTCTTTATGAATGTATAAGTATATATATGTATATAATATAATATGTCTGTGTGTGTATATATATGCCAACAAGGATAATGCAGCATAGTAAAGGGGATCAGGTGTGTTAGAGTAGAACACTTGCTATTTAAAAGAAGCAAATGTGCCTGGAGCTGTTGAGGAACCTCGAGGAGATCAGGATGATAAGCAAAGGGTGGCTGAAGGAGAGGGAAACAGAAGATTGAGTTAGAGAAGGTTTAGTCTATGGAAGGTTTGTCTTGCAGGCCTCGTGTTTTCTCTGATTGGAGAGACTCAGCAGAGGAGAGGCATGCTCAGAGTGACCTTGAGGGGATCACTCTGGCTGCTGTGTTGAGAATCCATGGAAGGGCGCAGGGGCAGAAAGAAGCAGGCAGAGAAATTAGGAGGCCAGTTAAAAGGCATTCTGTATAGCTTTCCTTTTTGAAATCAGAGTTTGTAGAACCATTTTTACAAAAATGAAAATGCACACTTGGATGCTGCTGAATGGACAGGAATGGAGATAGGAAAATCACAAAATCACATGGACTCATCTGAAGTGGTATGGAATTTTAGAGAAAAAAAAGTATTCAAGGAACAAGGGCAAACTGCTCAAGCTGAAAAGTTCAAAGGTCACTCAAGTTTGTATTTCAGATCTCGAGCCTTTCAAGTAGGATCAAAGGTGCTTGTCTTTGTGTGACTGATTCATGGGGCTGCCAGATGACCACATACGGCGGGGCGGCCTCTGTTTTATGAGCCTGCCCTACCTGCTGTTCTCCTTAGGGGTTCTGACTTCCTATTTACTCTGCTGTCTTATCCTGGCTACTCAGTGCAGCATGGGGAGAAAAGGAAAACTTTGACTTGGGGTTTGCAGCAGATGCTGCAAATTTTGAGTGATTAAACTGTAAGATTAACAACGTTCTTTAGCTTCATTCACCAGAGATTACACAACATTTTCCAGAAGAAAATGGTTCCAAGAAATCACTGTGGGGTCTCAAGAAACCCTGGATTTGAAACGCCTTGGTTCAAATCTCTGCTGCCCAGCTAAGCATCCCTACTAGTCTTCAGCCCATGGAAATCTCAATTTTACTTTCTAGAAGGGCAGACTAGACTCATTATCTGTGTTTGAAATTTGAAAAGATTAGGAAAGAATGAGGAAAGGACTCCAGGGTGCAGAGGAAGAATGGAAGCAAGTCAGGCAACATTTATAGGACTCCTACCATAGCATTTATATATAGTGTTTAAGTTGCAAAACACTGTTTACTTACCTTATCTAGTGAAATTAGTGCATAATTTTAGTACCCTAAACTAAATTTGTATTACTAGAAATAAATATTAGAGAAGTACCTTTGATATTCCTTTAGTATTTTATTTCTTTTCAAAATTCTATCAGTCTTTGCAGGTTTTTCAATAAGTGAAGTGTGTTTTCCACGAATACTGTAGTATTTTAAAAGTTGTGTAATTGAAAATCCAAGAAAATAGTGAATGATTGATTTCCCCCCAAATCATAATTTTGTAAAAATCTTTGACTTATTACTGATGATATATTTATTCACAAATTTTTAATAAAACATTTAATGTCAACCCTTTCAATTACAATGTTTTTGTAGCATCTTGAGACTCAAGCCTTCTACCATAGCTTTTCACCTAAAGTCAATCCAGCATGCTAAGTACCCACTGCCTGTATAGTGTTGCAGCAAATAGTTGAAATGAGTAACTCTCTGGGCAATTTTTGCTTATTATAAACCTTCTTGTACTTTGACTTAATTTCCTAAGCATTTCCCAAACTTTTATTCGTTCTTTCATTTTGTGATGCTACTGCAGAGAAAAGTCCCCTCCCTAAATTTATCATTTAGGATCATACAAATCATTAGACTGATCTCATGTAAATTCAGCCACTCCTAATTATGGCCAACCTACTGAAAACCAGACGTATGCCCAGGGACTCTTCACCTGACCTCACAACTGGTTTTGAGGAAGGCATACATGGAGGCACCTGCAATATCAACCTAGTTCAACAAAAGGAGGAGGTCTTAAAGGGCAGTATTGAACACATAGTCTATGTCTCAAGAACACCCTAATAGTTTCTTGGCTTCTCACCATTAGAAGTGCTCATGATAAACAGACACTGAGAAATAAAAGTCAAGGACATAAAGAATGAGCTTCAGAATACCAAGTAAAATAAAATTTAAAACATAAAGATCAAGGTGATTAGAACGAGTGATAGAAGTAAAAGACAAAGTAGAGCCAAATTACTAAATGAGATGTAAAAGTATGCTAAGATACAACAGAAAGAAATGAACACTGTGTCTGAGAAAAATCTAGTACAGAACAGTCAACACTGAATACAGTCTTGATGAAGTTACCAGACTTCAAGGATAACAATAATTCTTTTGGACATCAAATATTTTTTTTAAAAGGTCCTAAAGCAGGGAGGGGGGAATTTTTAAAATATGAGTGACTTCTCAAAGGCAATATTTAAGGATAGAATATTATTTTTAAAAATGTATACAAAACATTGCAAGAAAAAACTAGTGTGACCCAGTAGTCTTAAACTGAACCAAATTCTTCTTCTTCAGGTATAAAGGCAAGAGACATAATCAAAATTTAGGAAATACAGTATTTATGAATGTTTCATGAAATAATTATTATTCACAAAATCTAAACAATCAAAAGATAAATCAAAATAAAGAGCTCAGAAACAATAAAGCCCTAGTAGAAAAGAACCGAGGCCAAATACCAGCTGTAATTACAAAAGAAAATACAACTCTATAAATCTTAAAATATAGAGGAACACAGCAAGCCTAGCAGTGTTTGGGAGGTGCTAAGTGTGGTGAGGATGCTGGGAGAATATTAAATACACTTACTTTCTTGTCTTCATTAAGAAATAAAAGTTTTGGTGTAAAAACATGCATCAAAATCTATCCCTTAAAATCTATCCTTAAAAAAAGGAATAAGACTGATTTTCTAGGGCTCATGCTATACAATACCAAAAACAAAAACAAAAACAAAAATGACCATTTAGTAGACCATAAATAAACCTCATTGAATTCCAAAAAGTTAATGTCGTCTTTTAATGTCTACTAATGTCTAGTTTTATTGGACAATGATAAAAAATCTAGCAATACCAAAAACTAGATACAAACACACAAAAGAAACCCAACAATCTTGACAGTTCATGATTTTGTTAAATCACTATTGAGTCAAAGAAGAAAACTTAAAATTGCAGAATACCTAGAAATTAGAAGCCGTGAAAACATGTCAGAACTATGAGATATAGTTAAGGCAGTGCTTAGAGAAAATTTATAACTATAAGTACACAAGAAAGAATCAAAATAAATTAAACCAAATTAAGAAGTCAGGAATTGAACTTAGGAAATACAACTTAGAAAAGGAAATAAAAGAATTTAATAAAGATAAAAACAAATTAATGCATTAGGATGAAATCCCTTTTCATCTTGGGGGAGATGGGGTATCAGTCTTTTTTTTTTTTTTTAAATGCCTTTAACTGATTGGATGCGGCCTACCCACATTATGGAATGCAGTCTGCTTTATCCAAAATCTACTGATTTAAATGTTAATCTCATCTAAAAAACACCTGCACAGGACTTCCCTGGTGGCACAGTGTTTAAGAATCCGCCTGCCAATGCAGGGAACATGGGTTCGAGCCCTGGTCCGGGAAGATCCCACATGCTGCGGAGCAGCTAAGACCGTGCTCCACAATTACTGAGCCTGCGCTCTAGAGCCCGCAAGCCACAACTGCTGAGCCCGCACGCCTAGAACCCGTGTTCCGCAACAAGAGAAGCCACCACAATGAGAAGCCCGCACACCGCAATGAACAGTAGCCCCCACTTGTTGCAATTAGAGAAAGCCCAGCACAGCAATGAAGACCCAATGCAGCCATAAATAAATAAATAAATAAAATAAAATTCTATTAAAAAATATATGTATATATAAAAATACCTGCACAGAATAGTTTTTTTTTTAAATTTATTTTTATTTATTTATTTTTGGCTGCGTTGGGTCTTCGTTGCTGCGCAGGCTTTCTCTAGTTGCGGCGAGCGGGGGCTACTCTTTGGTGCACAGGCTTCTCATTGAGGTGGCTTCTCTTGTTGTGAAGCATGGGGTCTAGGCGCGCGGGCTTCAGTAGTTGCGGCTCGCGGGCTCCAGAGCGCAGGCTCAGTAGCTGTGGTGCACGGGCTTAGTTGCTCCACGGCATGTGGGATCTTTCCGGACCAGGGCTCAAACCTGTGTCCCCTGCATTGGCAGGCAGATTCTTAACCACTGCGCCACCAGGGAAGCCCAGAAATGAATAGTTTTTGACCAAACTATGGCCTATGACCTCGCCTTGCATGTTACAGGTGGTTTTTTTTTTAACTGAAACATGGAAATTGTATGTAGAAGAGAAAAAGATACTGAAGTAAGTAATTTTTTTTTATTTTAATATATTTTTAAGCATCTTTATTGGAGTATAATTGCTTTACAATGGTGTGTTAAGTTTCTGCTGTATAACAAAGTGAATCAGCTATGTATACATATATCCCCCTATCCCCTCCCTCTTGCGTCTCCCTCTCACCCTCCCTCCCTATCCCACCCCTCTAGGTGGACACAAAGCACCGAGCTGATCTCCCTGTGATCTCCCTGTGCTATGCGGCTGCTTCCCACTAGCTATCTATTTTACATTTGGTAGTGTTTATATGTCCATGCCACTCTCTCACTTTGTCCCAGCTTCCCCTTCCCCCTCCCCCTGTCCTCAAGCCCATTCTCCACATCTGCGTCTCTATTCCTGTCCTGCCCCCAGGTTCTGAAGTAAATGATTTTTAAACCTGGACATGGATGTGCCTCTTTTTCTGCCAGGCTATTCATATGAAGGTGCCAGTCTAGTTAGTAGCTGAGCTAGGTGAGCTGGTAAGTGAGGCATAGGCTTTTGTGCTGCTGCCATTACTCTCAGTACAGCATAAGCTTCAAATTCCTTCAGTAGTTGCCTCACGTTACAGTACTTACGGTGAGGCCTAGTGTGCTGCAGAGGTGTTCCGGCTCCACCTTCATTTTTGGAAGATTTTGCACAACTGTGCAACTGAAGAGTCTCTTTCCATGCTCTTGTCTAAGGACTGGCAAACTTTTTCTGTAAAGACAGTAAATAATTTGGCTTTTTAGGTTACATATGATCTCTGACTCATATTTTTCTTTGATTTTATTTTATAATCCTTTAAAATTGTGAAAACAATTCTTAGCTCACAGGCCTTGCAAAAACAGTCCGCTGGGTAGAACTGGCCCAAAGGCCATAGTTTGCCAACCTCTTCTATCATTCGTCTCACTCCTTCCCCATGGGTAGACTTGTTAATTGCTTCTTAGTCAGCACTAGACTCACCATAGCAGCTGAGTAGGGCTCTCGGTTTTCTTGTTCTAGTTTTAATATTAGGCAGATCCTTGAGCATGGGCCCTTGGGGGTGGGGCTTTCTCACTGACCTTGCCTCTTGATTCTCCAGGCAACCAAAGTCTCCCTTGTATCTCTGGAGGTTCTCAGGCAGCAAAGGGTTTAACTCTTTCCCTTAGCACTAGAAGAAATCTGCTTTGTATTGCTATGGTAATTATTGACCCAAGAGGTGTTCTTGCCTCTCCTCCAGAAGCAGAAGGCCTTTACTGGAAACAACAGATCTTTGTTTGATTTCTGGTGCAAGCAGTAGGGTTTACTAGACCTCCCTAAGACACAGAGATATTTTGCTTCTACCCCTCCTCCCATAATGGCCCTGGGGACAACAGTTTCCTACTCCTTTACCAGAAGCCTTTACTTCTTATGAGATGAAGATCCTGGGGAGATACCTCTACCCCCATGACAGGCAGTCACTTTCTGTGTGTGGGAGCCACTGAGCAGGTTCTTACCCATCTCCAGCTCTGCCTCTAGTGTTTCTCAAGAGCACTCAGTGGGGGCCCTTGAAGTAGAGCTTCTGAGTCAATTTGTGTTTGGAACTCTCGGGTACTCTAAACTGATACACTCGCCCACACTTGGCCTTAAAAAACTTATTAATATCTTCACTGGTTTCTTCTCACCCAACTCTGTGGAGACACCTCTGCCCTCTCTGTTCTTCCAAGGGTGAAATAGTACATGTATCTGTCTCAGAACTTGTCCCTCTTTGGAATTCAGTTCCCGTCACTGTGTTATGACCTCAGGTCTCTTGCTGTGTTCAAAAAAAGTTATTATTTTTTAGATTATCTGGCTCTCTCTCATTGTTAGGGAAGGAGTGGCTAATGCTATAGCTTTCTACATCCAAAGCAGAAGCATTCATAAAGCTTCCCTCCCATGGGAGGAATGATTCAATAAATATTTAGTGATGGATTCATAATTTAAGAACTCACAGAGTGTAAGCTGTGTTCCCTTACAACACCCTCTTTTATATCTTAAAATTGTTTTTCTGTATATGGATCTTATGCACATATGGAGTATGGACTTCTGAATATCCATCATCCCACATATCCACAGAGAAAAACAATTAACTAAATTTTAGCAGTAAAAAAATATCAATTCTATTTGTTTTATGACTAAGCAGTTTCTGGGGGAAAGAAGATGACCTGGTAAATTTGTTTAATGAAGGTGCAAATGTTTTGTTCTTTTTCCGAATGCTGATTAGAATGAGGTCATTGTTGAATAATCCAGGCTTTTACTTAAAAGTTATTATTTATTATTATTATGCACTCCCTTTACAACCATTTGTTGATGTTCTATTCTATGCATTGCTAAATACTCTGAAGTAAGATTTGAAAAACTACAGTTCGAGGGCCAAATCTGGTATACAGTTTGTTTTTGTACAACTCACAAGCTAAAAATGTTTTTACATTTTTAAATTGTTGTAAAAAATGGAGTTTTGAGAGAGACCACAGGTGGCCCCCAAGCCCTAAAATGTATACTGTCAGGCCCTTTACAGAAAATGTTTGCTGTCATTTGTGTCCAGAGGATACAAAATTGGGTGATGTATTGTCCCTGTCCTCAAGGCCCTTCCCCTGTGGTAAAACAAGTCAGCCATACACATAAACAGGTACCTTGTGAATTAGAAAGTAGTGTGCTATGTGAAAAATACCAAATATCACTCTATAAAGAAACAGAGGAGGGCGTAACTTTTTCCAGGCAGAAGCATCCAGGAAGCCTCTTTGGTGTAGATGGCATTTTGATATGACAGTAAAATATGGGCAGAATTAATATATGCAGGGAACTAAATAAATCAAATAAGCAATGGATACCCAGGGTTCAGAAACAAGAAAATTGACTTTACAACTTATGGACTGGAAAATCATGTGATCCATTTATTTTTCCATCCTCAGTCATCAGCCCTGTGCCAATAAGACTCATTTTCAAATGAGATTTATTTTAATGTTTTTAGACTGTTAAAAAGAAAACACCACCTTCCATAAATCTATATTTCTTCTCAGGAAACCTATAAGAATAGTTTCAGTTTAACCTTTAGTTATTCTCCATAAATCGTACTGGTGACATGGAACTGAGTGGTCCTTAAATTGGGGCCTGCATATTCTCTGATGTTGCACTCTCAGGCAACCCAAAGCAGCAGCATGTATATACCTAGAACATTCATTTTACTGTAGATTTAGGACAAAGACTTTTTTTGGTTTTATTGCTGTGTTGTTAATGTCTATGAGAGGTTTGTCGCATACACAAGGATCAGCAGGATGCATATTCCATGTCAGCTAATCTTTTGCTTTTTTATGAAAACGCAAAGAACAGCATGTTTTAGTACGCTGGAACTAAATAGGAAATCTAGTATTTCTGTGATAATTAGAAACCCAGCATGCCATTTACATCACCAATTGGGAATGCTGCTGTGACAGGACCAGGCTTTCCTAATGTCCCTCGCCCTCAAGGCTGCTTCTTGTCTGTCCAAATAAGTTGCAACATGGAAATTTGAAAAGAATTCTCATTGGCAGCCCATTGAGGCTTTCCCTTTATTTTACAGACTAGTGTGATAACCTAAAAGCCACTGTTTTGCTTTCTGGCTTTTGATTACATACACTCATCCAGTCATTGGCTCTTCCTGCCACAACTACATTCAATAAAATGAGGATGAAATGCTTTATGTAATGAGGATGGATTTCATGAGTTTAAAGACTCCTCCTATGTACTTCCCTTTTATATTCACCTCTGTTTCCTTGGTTGTTAAAGACCTCACTCTCTATTTTCAGGAGGCTTATAAATTACCCAATCAGCTAAAAAAGAGAGGTGCTGAACATACATCAATAAGGGCAGATTGATCAACTCAGCAAAGTTTCAGAGCAGGTAAGCTGCCGTCTACTGGATGATCCGCTAATGATATGCCAGCTGCTTTAAATGAAAGGTGCACAGCCCACAGGGTTGAAACCACTGATTTCCTCTAAGGGCCATGGATGAGTTACAGGAATCAGCAGACCATACTGATGGCTTCTTGAAACTGAATGTTGGTGAGTTTCCTAATGCTGACCCTGAATCTCTCCACATGGTTCCCCCTGGGCTGAACTTATCCCACCTTTAGCTTCTTCTCATTCTCCTACAGCCCTTTCACCACCAGGCTACATGACCTTCTGAGGTGGAGAGAATCTTAGGTCTTTCTCTTTCCTAATTCCACTGACATGGATCTAACACTTCCTTCCTTCCCTCAGGTCTCCCCTTTTGATTCTCAAAATCCAGATCTGCATGTCAAAAAAATGAAATGCCGCTATTAACAAAACAAAACAAAACAAAACAACCCTTGCTTCTCCTGGAGACAATGTTGAATGCCTCTCACTAACTAGGAAAGTCACAAACAAGCAATTGGGAGTAGAAAGCACAAAGTTAAATATTTCAATCTATGATCTGGATAGATAGATTGACATGAACACAATTACATTTAGCTATGATTTCCACCATAGTTAGTTCTACAATATCATCAAATAACCAAAAATGTTATTTTTTATTATTACAGTGTCATTCTTGGTTTATCTTTTAAACTTTGTAATTTTTAATTACATTTTGATATGAGTGTATGAATTATTGGCTTAAATAGAAATTTCTAATCAGAAGCTTTGAAACCTGTGAATTTATACAAGATTATTTTTAAAAATGGAAAAATCTGAAGGTATTGAGAATTGTTTCAGACATGATGTTTTTCCAGAGATTCACAATAAGTATGACATTCAATAAATCATAACACTACTCTGGTAAGTGGTAAGCATCAGCAAAATGAAATATATTTTGATGTTTATTTAAAATATGAGGTTTTTAGGAATCACATACCTAAAACCTGGAAAACTTTTACTAGAAAACTTTGACACAAAATGGTCTAAATACATCATTCTCATAGCATAATTTAAAACCCAGTGAACACAATTTGGAGAATAATCACTAGAAATTTTTCCAAATAAAAAAATAGAAGACTTTGTGAGGAGCAATTCAATAAAAATACAAATAGGCAAATAAAATATCTTTCAAAGTTAACTTCAAGGTCATTTTCAAAAATGCTTTAAAAGATGAAGCTCATGTAACTGGAGAATATTTGATAGAGCTCGTGCTATAGGCATGGCTAAATCTATTTTGGATCAAAAAGGGCAGCCAAGCTGAAAAAAGGTGCCCGTATTAAACTTGGCGAGTGGTAACCTGCATCAAGGACATCACTTATTGTGAATAACCCAGCAGCCACTGCATCATTCACCAAGAATGCTCACCTCAAACAATATGCCTCCTGATTTCCTCTGTGTGTTCAATGGGGTGGTAAAAATGGAAACTTTTAGTTTAAAAAAAAAGGCCAGTGATTTGAGTATCATTAAAAAAAAGAACCAAAACACAATAGGAAGTGACTTTGAAAACTTACTCTGTAGGCCAACTCCAGCTTCATCTGGAAAATCGCAACTCAGATGTGCAGAAAGAGGACCGTTACTTTCTGACCCTGGCTTCAGTGAGTATCTTCCTCACAGAGAAGGGAAGTGAAGACATCTAGTCAAGGGTCAACCTTTGGATAAGATGAATTAGCTCTTTTTTGTTCTCAGTGATAAAAGATGTTTAACAAAATTGGCTTATCTAGACGATACTGTTTTCAAGGCTAAATAGTTCAGTCAATAATTGCAAGAAGACACTCTCAAGGTTGTTGCTGCATATGACAAGGTCCCTACAATTAAAATGAATGTTGAGAGCTTAAATAGGAGAATTGCTGTAGGGATGATGAGGTATTTGAGCACTTTAGTTCAATTAAAAGTAATGGTGTTTATGATGTCTTTGTTAAAGATAAGAATAACATCATCATTCATCTTTCTCTGCTGAAAAGAGTCCTTTGATGAGTATATGCCAGAGACGGTAAAAGAGAATGCCCAATGGAGCAGAGAAATTTCAGCCCTGTCACATGGCTCAAATGTACAAACACTGTAAAATTTCCAGCAATGGTATGTATATATGCCATCTTGAACTGTCTCTTTGGAAACATTATGGGCATTTTTATTCAGCGATCATTACAACATAACTTATAAATCAGTAAAAGAATAGGTTTGTAATCTGAGTCCACATATCTATCCATACATACATTTTTACTGGAACACCAGGAGGTATTTCCAGGTCATGGAACCTCCCTCATTTCAATCCATATCATTTTTAAAATTCATAAAGTCATTGCAACAGTATCTTAACCAACAACCAAGAAACACAGAAAACAATTTCTCTAAGTGTAAGCAATGGCATGTAAACATATAAATAATTTATACTAAAGCAAGCACAAATATAATATTGAGTAGAATGCAAAATTTGAAAGAATCATAAAGATAAATATGAGAGCTATTATCCTTGCTGAGTCATCCAGAACACTATGGACATATTTCCCTCTTATTTTAGGGCTATGTTGCAGAAAGTCTTGAGAAGTTTGGCATTATTTAACCATCTGCAAAATGTGTGTTTTCTGTGTTTTTCCACTAAGCCAACCACAGGAGTGACCAGTGCTCTTTTAGTCAGTCTCCCCTGTGAACAGTGGTTTTGAAATGAGATGTTGATGTTTAGAAAAATCAGTATCAGTTTTAAATCAATGTTGGAAGTCAGAAGTTAATGAATTAAAGAACAACATTGTGGATGTAGCTCAGTTTTGCTTAAAGCATAAAGAGCATAGTTCAGTGATTACTAAATGACTATTTGGCTAAGTTACTTAATCTGTCTGCAAGCTATTTCTTCGTATCTCAGATGAGAATAATGTAATCACCTCATGGGGTTGATTTTTGGAGACTGTGATTGCAGATAGAGGGAGTAAGTTCATCCCAGAGTTGCAAGTACTCTAAACTGAGGTAGCTTGAAAAATTTGAGGTTAACAGGGAAGGCTGAGGTTAGCAAAATAGAAATGGGCTTCAAGGGGACCATCAAACCATGAAGATTCTGAGACAGAAGAAGGAACTAAAACGTAAAGCCTGTAATAAACATTAAATTAGTAACCATCAGGTAAAGGTACCTACAGAGATGACAGTCTGGATAATTCAGAATCAGCAGAACCAGTGGCTGGCTTTTCACATCTTTTCTGCCATGTGACATGTGGGCAGTCCATTGGGGCCTTGTCTTGGGGAAAGTTGAGAAAACCCCCCAAAGAGAAAAACAAATGATCAGGGTTTAATATCATATAATATATTATCAAATTAATATAAAATATTTTAATATATGGAGGACCAATGAAAAGTATCAGCATTGTCAAGTCTAAATAAAAGTGGAACAGCTGTTATCGTCAAGCATTTCTGTGGCTGTATTAGGGATTTGCCAACCAGTTGATCTTAATGTACTCTTTTTTTAAAATTAATTAATTTATTTACTTTTGGCTGTGTTGGGTCTTCGTTCTTGTGCGCGGGCTTTCTCTAGTTGCAGTAAAGGGGGGCTTCTCATTGCGGTGGCTTCTTTTGTTGTGGAACACGGGCTCTAGGCGCCCAGGCTTCAGTAGTTGTACGTGGGCTCAGTAGTTGTGGCTTGCGGACTCTAGAGCACAGGCTCAGTAGTTGTGGTGCACAGGCTTAGCTGCTCCATGGCATGTGGGATCTTCCTGGACCAGGGATCAAACCCGTGTCCCCTGCACTGGCAGGTGGATTCTCAACCACTGCGCCACCAGGGAAGCCCAACCAGTTGATCTTAATGTTCATGGAAGGCTCAAAAGATAGAAGAATGTATTTAAATAAACTTAGAGAGATTTTTGTCAATTAAAAAAAGATAACTTTATGATCAAGCTTTGGGGTTCACCATCTTCTTGAGATGGTGTGTTAGTTTGCTAGGGCTGCCAAAACAAAATACCAAAGACTGGGTGGCTTAAACAACAGAAATTTGTTTCCTCACAGTTCTGGAAGCTAGGAGTCCAAGACCCAGGTGATGGCAGGCTTGGTTTCTTCTGAGACCTCCCTCCTTGGCTTGCAGATGGCTGCCTTCTTGCTGGGTCCTCATCCTTGTCTGTGCACAGCTCCCTGGAAGCTTTCTGTGTGTCCAAATTTCCTCTTCTTATAAAGACACCCGTCAATTGGTTAGGGCCCATCCTTGCGTTCACATCTGAGCATATTCCTACGACCTAACAGCAAAGTCCTTTTTTTACATAGATTATCCAGTTAGTTTCTGTTACCTGCAAAAGAAAAAAAAATCCTGATAATACCAACAATATTAACAAGATTTCCAGAAATGTACATCTCTATATGGCTCTCCTACTGCCTCTTTCAATAAATCTCACCGCCATGATGCCAACTGAGAATGGAAATATCTTTGCAAAGCTAAAGAGCTTTCCAGAGTGAGGCATTAGGATGAATGGAGGAGATTTAACTATATATGGCTACTTCTTCCTGCAAGTGAGAATCAGCTAAACATTGAGAACTACAGTCAGTCCTCACATGTGATTACATACCAAACTAATTTATCAGAAAAGCCTGATTTATTCATATTTGCTTGTGTATATGCATTTAATCTATTTGGAGCCCATTGTTCCTTCATAAGCATGTTCTAGGTCAGCAGTTCTCAAAATGTGGTCCCAGGACCCGCAGATTCAGCATCACCTGGGAAACTGTTGAAGAAAGCAAATTCTCTGTCCCCACTCCCAGACCTACGGTATCAGAAACTCTGGGAGTGGGACCGACCATCTGTGTTTTAATAAGCCCTCCAGGAGATTCTGATGCTCACTGAAGTTTAAGTACCTTTGGGCTAAGTGAAGGCTCAAGCTGGAATGGGATTCCACACCTTGGTAACAGACTTGACTTCCCTCTTGGTGAGAGAATGTAAGAAAGCCCTAAAGGCATCGCTCTAGGGGTCTTGTCCTAGTTGGGCCAAAGCCTTACTCCTCGTGCTACCCCTAGCCCTTCTCATTGGCTGTCTCAAGAAAAAGAGAAATGGTCATTAAAGAAAGGCAGGAGGCCTGAAAATAGAACAGTACGGTCATTTATGCGAAGCCCACAACCCCATTTCCGACTATTTGATTGTTTTATTTGCCCCAGAGGCACTACTTCTCACACATTCGGCTCCTCTCTTTAAAGAGGAACCCCAACTAATCATGTTCTTGTGCTTCAATGCACTAGTCTCTCAAGTATTCTTTTTAAATTGAGTGAAAATTAAACATAATGCACACAGTTCCATAATAACATCTTTTAATGAGACCCATCTTCTAATGGAAATAACTGTCCTACTAAATTAAAAATAGGAAAATACATAAAACACATAATCCGGCGCATGAAATCAAAAACCTAATTTACTCATTCATTTCACTAGACAGTGTGATGAAGCATAACAGGAACATGATAAAATGAAGTTGTGTTCCTGTCTCCTCCTGCCATTTCCCCCTTTCCTACTTAGAAAAGGTCAGCTTGAAAAAAACGTGACCTTAACATTTACTTCCCAGTAAAGCAAACCAGTGAAAGCAAATATTTTTCATGTCCTACTAATCTTAAAATCTAATTGTAAATTTAAAAAAAAATCTTCATTAAATACAATCTTTTTTATGTCAAATGTCTTTAACTTAAAAAAATTATTTTTAGCCAGACTGGGATGAATTCCAAGCAATTTCAAACTCGCTATCAGAATAGTACTTTACTTATAGGTTAAAAAAAAAAAAAAAAGTACATAATCTGCAGTGTTTTATGAGGTTATTAATTTGAATTATGGAATTCTAATTGCCTAGGAGATTGTCCATAAACCACTGCTCTCCTCCGGCAGGATGGAAAAGAACACAAAGTATTCCCACCAGGAAGCTTGGAAGCTTGTCAGAACCTACAAATGTTTCTCAGACCTCATGGTTTCTTTCAGGGCTTTGGATATTTTGCAAAAGCCCTGATCAAGAGGTAACCATGACCTCAGAGGTGTGTGATGTGTGTGTGAGTGTGTGTGTGTGTGTGTATTTAGCTTTTTCTTTCCTTGGCATGCCTTATGCACATTGAAATGCTGACATTGCAAGAGGCCAGAACTATGTCAACTCCTCTAATAACTAGGTGTGCTTGTTTTATAATGGTAATTAACTAACTGGAGGTTATTTGATGGGTGTGTGTGTTTACTTGCAGGCCTGTGAAAGCACACATGAATATAAGCACTTACTTTGTACTTGTGTGATTAAATACTCCTGTGGTTTCCAATTTTTATTCCAGCCCTACAGAAATGCAAATTGCCTCAAATCTATTTACTGGTATATAATACATTGAGGTCACAAATCCTGTTTTGAGATAGATTTTCTATGAAAGACGTCCAGCTCAATAATTTATTTCCTTCAACTTTTTTTGTTTTTAAACAATATCTGTTTTCTTAAGATTTCATAATCCAGATAAAAAGTTCTTCATTCCATTCATCTCATCATTCAGTTGACCTATGTGCAGTTTAGACTGTGCACAGGGAATAAGAAGATTAATTCTGAACTTGTTTCCATAAAACTACACGAGGTCCAACTACAAACCACAAAGAATAAATATAAACTAGTTGAGGTAACATTATAAAAGTAGTAGTGATAGTTTTTAAATGCCTGCACCGGCAGAGGAAACTTGTGCATAGCTTTAAAAAACAGAAGAAGAAGAAAAAAGAAAACAACTTGAAACAGTTTGATATAAAACTTCCTACATGAACACCCTTTCTTTTGGCAGTTTGTATCCAGAATTTATTTCGTGTTGGAATCTTGCAGTAAGTTGCAAATACTAATTAACAAACCCATACTGCGTGCACTCCCTGGGTGGTTAAAAAGAAAATTGGGTAGTAGTCTTGTAGTTCATGGAGTTTTAAGTATGGGCACTTGGGACCATAAGATCAGTCAGATCAACAATATATTGGAAAGAAAGGTATCTTTACTCAGGCATCTGTACAAGTCAGTGGCCCCACTGGAGGAACCATGATCTTCCAGACACTGAGACCAACCATTCAGCCACAGTGTTTCTTAATTGGCTTTGTTTGGTTTTGGTGTTGAAGTAGTTTTCCTCCAATGAGTAGGTGGCTCCTTGAGAATCCCAAAAGAAAACAGTTTCTAAAAGAGCTTTTGGTGCTTAGAGGTTTTGGAAAGATGACAAGAAGAAGCATTTTCCTGGTGTAAATATTATTCCTTGGAACAAATAAAGATATTGAGTCTAACAACAACAAAAAAAGTTAAGAAAAATTCTGTATAGCAGTAACTGGGATAACTTCTGAGAAATTACTTTCTAGTGACATTAAAATAGTAAATATTCAACCCGATTTATAGCCGTTTTTTCTTTTGACTGAAAATGTCCAATGTATGTGTGGCTTGAATACCTGTTCTTGTCTTGAATGTTCTACCACATACATTTCCACCTACTGTGAAGGCAAACACATTTTGACTTATGTTATTGCTTATGAAAATTTTCCCTATGACTTGAAATCCTACCTCTGTGTTTTCTTTTCAATATTCACATTTTTATAAATGGGCAACTGTTAAACCACTTGCTATTTCTCTTAGAGTTACCATAACGGTGATCAAGTAGTAATCTAACCTTTCAGATACTATGAATTTTCCATTTTCTATTTGAGAAAGGCACTTAGGAAAAAAGAATCCTTAAGAGTGGGAAAACTTTAAGAATGATTCTTAAGATGCCAAGGCCACTCATTAACATTTCTCCAGTGAGTGTTTCAAGTTGTCTGAAGTTGTGTTTCATACAAAAAAGCAACTTAGGTAAAACTTGTCTGCTCTTATATTTTAAGACCAATAGCAAAATGCAAGCTCATTAAGCTGTGCTTAGGGACTCACAAAAACAGAATAAAAATACACCACCCTATTCTTCTAGCATTACAGATGTATTATAGCCAGAGTACTTCCTTAGAAGTAAGACATTACTCTCAAAAATAATTTTTATATGTGGTATTTAGGACCACTTTATATGGAATGTGAAGTGTTTTATGAGTAAGTCCCACTCCAGATGTGGGAGATGAATCCCAGAGGAGGTGAGCAAATCTCTGTCTCTGATTCAGTCTCAGAGTCAATGCTAAACTATTCTACATTCAATCACAACCTCAAAAGGCTTTGCAGACCCCAATGGTACCTATGACTTGCCAGGTTGTTGTAAGGTGCCTGGATGGAGGTGCTGACCAGCACTGGTACCTCAAATAGCCTGATGCTGCTAGACACTCCAATGGAGGCTTTAAATCAGTTTGGAAGCCGTGTAACAACAACATTCTGATGAGACTTCGCCCAAGCATCAAGGCTGTAAGGGAAGGAGGCATGGGACGGACAGGCTGTGATGGGACGTCCTGGAGTTCAGATTCTGACTGTGCCCTGTATTGACTGCATGACTCTAGAAGTGCAGCTGAAATTTTCTGAATATCACACAGATTTCTGAGTAAGATGCTTGTGCTGGTTAATATGCTATGTCTCTCAGTTCCTAATTCACCTCTCTATATTAAGCGTTGTACGGCCGGAGCTGGGGCTCTGCCAACTACGTCTCTTCATTGCCAGCTGGCTTCTTGTTAGGTGATCCAGAAGAAGAGGAAAGGGAGGGGAAAGACCTTGCTTCTTACTTTTCGCTTGCAATTCTCACAGACTCTTCTCCCAGCAGCAACAGTTGGCCCCAGTTTTTAGCTCCTCGGGCACTTACAGAATGAGGCTCAGTCATATCGGCATCCGCCAGGCAGCACTCCTCCTTGAAAGTCTAAGTCCCAACTCCTCAGCACCCATTATTTGAGCTTCTATGTGCTGATACTCTTAACTTCTTCCCTTTATTCCCCCAGCCTTAGGGACGGAGCTGCTTCCTGGTTTCCTTCCATCTTCCCTTTTTTCTCATTCAGCTAACCAACACCTATGTATCAACTGCCTAGATTAAATTCTCTCTGTTGAAGAGTGGTTTCTGTTTCCCTGCCTTGTCCCTCACTGATACAATGTGAGAGAGTTCTACCTATTTAAAATTTTTTATGTGGATTAAGTGAGATATTTCATGTCAAATGCCTGTTGCAAGGCTTGGAACATAATATAAATTAAATACATGGCTCCTCTCTCCATTTGTAAAAGCTGTCTCCTTGGCAAAACTCCCCCCTCCCCCAATACAGTAAGTTTGTGCAAACTGTGGCTTTAGATATAAATATTTGAATTGCGAAAAGAACCCTGGATTTCTAACTCTCAGCAAGTCTCTATAAGATACGGAATCATAAAGAGAATTCATGACCACAAGCTCCCTGATGATTTTTTTGAGTGTTTGTAAAATTGCACATCTAGAGTCATCCTTGCTTGTTGGAATAAAGAACACTGTCTCTTCATCTTAGTGGCCAAAATGATAGCACCATAATGTGTTATCAAGAGATCATGCAATTCTTCTCCTTGATAATCTATTTTCAATAATTGATAAGCCCTTCTCATCCACTGAGCCCTGACTCTCTAACATCAAAGTGAAGACTCTTTATTCTCATTCTTCTCTAAAATTATCTCATATTATTCAGAAGTTATCATCATGCTCATATCATTATTCATGCCATGTCCATTTTTATTTCATACTTTCACTCTTGTTCTTCCCTCTTTCCTGAAATGCTTTCCCCCTTATCATTTTATTTAAATCCACCAAGACTCAGCTGAGACAACATTCTCTCAGCCCACCAAGATATCTCCCATGAATTCCTATTATACCTATTGTAGTTTTTTGCAATATAGCAATTAATTAGTCTCTGACTAGAAATCTTATCAGCTCAGTTAAATTTTTTTAAAAAAGCAATTTTATGACATAGACCATGTTTTGTTTTGTTTTTTTAAATCATGGTTCATGACTGCCTAGAGGGGTTGAAATAAATATTTGTTGGCTGACTGGCCAACCTTTAATATTTTTATGATGGATGTGTCACTTGAGACTTCCATTTTCTCTGAGGGCAAGGCTGAAATACCAAAATAAGTATATAGATAGATATACATATATGATATGTTTCTGGGAATTTATCAATGCAGATGATTATAATAAAACTTTCAGAATTTTTCCTAATTACAAACTCAGCAGGGATAACTAACATCTGAAACAGTACTAGAGTCAATATACCATACTTTTCTTTCTGTACCGTAGAAAAAAAATGCCTACTGCATACATCCATTAAAATATTTGCAGTATAACCATAATCCTAATGAAAAACTGAATTTTTGACTGGAAGAACTGAAATGCTTGAACTTCTACTGCTTTATTCATGAAATGGATAAGTATAGTGCAAGTAGGCACAATTCCCCTTACTCTTGCACAGAAACTAAACTTGTGAAATGAAGAGTCAATCTCTTTGCTTTTCAATTCTCAGTCATTATGATGATAGACTGGATGACATAAATTATTGCCTCAGAAAAGCTAGTGAATTCAGATATGGCTGCTCACTCTAAAATATGTGCAGGTAAGAGTGACTGCATAGCAGGAACCACCTGAGCCTGAAATGGACCAACTCTGAATGAAAAAAGACCCTAATCATGTCATGATTAATCACCCAAGTTAATCAATTATTTAACATCATGATCTGTCCTATGCCAATGACCCTCAAAGTACATGAACAACTTGAAAGCACAAGAAGGATAAAGAAATAATTGAAAACATAAAGTCCATGTTCAGCTTGACTTTGAGAATACTTGGAATGCCTTGAATATAAAGATTTATGACAACTTCCTGGTTTTCTATCCCTCTAGTATACATGTATTGTCCCTTACTCCTAACCCATATGTGGGTTTTCAGATTAGAGAGTTATGATGGTGGTATTTCTTATCAGTAGGAGAGGGTAAAATGAGATTCAGACCATGAATGCTCTCTATTCATTTGGAAGAACATCTTTTTTATTATTTACAGTGTGCTTGGAACTACTGTACTGTGCTTAAAATCAAGTTTCCTACCAATTCTTTACATCTGTTCTCCATAATCAGGGTACGACACTTTCAAGGAAAAGACTTATCCTCTCATAATGATGATGAATCCAGTAAGTAAAAATATGTATATATAAACCAACAAATGAACCAGACAAAACAGTCCTTGCTGTAATTTTCATTCTCACAAAGTACCTTCAAAAATGTTTCTGAAGTCAACACAATTTAAAGGGGCAGATGCAGAATGAACTTTCCAGGCTGAATATATTTATACATACACACACACAAACACACACACACACACACACACACACAGAGTGTGGTTTATTGTCAAAGAAATTTCATTGATCAGCTTTGATTTATTTAAAAGCTGGAAAGTGTAAGTCTGTAAAATTGTGCAGATTTGGTAACATGACTATCTTCAGAGTAGTAAGTCCCGTTTGTAAGAAACAACCACCTTGAAATTTCAAAATATTTGCCTGCTGTTAAAAATTCATAACTTTCTAGATATCCTATGCTCTTGGATTGGAAGAATTAAATTGTTAAAAAATGGCCATACTACCCAAAGCAATCTACAGATTTAATGCGATCCCTATCAAATTACCCATGACATTTTCCAAAGAACTAGAGCAAATCCTAAAATTCATATGGAACCATAAAAGACCCAGAAATGCCAAAGCAATCCTGAGGAAAAAGAACACAGCAGGAGGCATAACCCTCCCAAACTTCAGACAATACTACAAAGCTACAGTAATCAAAAGAGCATGGTATTGGCACAAAAACAGACATATGGATCAATGGAACAGAATAGCGAGCCCAGAAATAAACCCACGCACCTACGGTCAATTAATCTTTGATTAAGGAGGCAAGAATATACAATGGGAAAAAGACAGTCTCTTCAGTAAGTGGTATTGGGAAAGTTGGACAGCTGCACATAAATCAATGAAGTTAGAACACACCCTCACACCATATACAAAAATAAACTCAAAATGGCTTAAAGACTCAAATATAAGACAGAACACTATAAAACTCCTAGGAGAGAGAACATAAGCAAAACGTTCTCTGACATAAATCATACTAATGTTTTCTTGGGTCAGTCTCCCAAGGCAATAGAAATAAAAGAAATAAACAAATGGGACCTAATCAAACTTATAAGCTTTTGCACAGCAAAGGAAACCATAAACAAAATGAAAAGACAACCTATGGACTGGGAAAAAATATTTGCCAATGATGTGACCAACAAGGGCCTAATTTGCAAAATATAAGAACAGCTCCTACAGTTCAATAACAAAAAAATAAACCACCCAATAAAAAAATGGGCAGAATACCTAAACAGACATTTCTCCAAAGAAGACATGCAGATGGCCAACAGGCACATGAAAAGATGCTCAACATCACTAATTATTAGAGAAATGCAAATCAAAACTACAATGAGGTGCCACTTCACACCAGGCAGAATGGCCATCTTTAAAAAGTCTACAAGTAACAAATGCTGGAGAGGGTGTGGAAAAAAGGGAAGCTTCCTACACTGTTGGTGGGAATGTAAGTTGGTGCAGCTGCTGTGGAAAACAGTATGGAGGTTCCTCAGAAAACTACAAATAAAATTACCATATGATCCAGCAATCCCACTCCTGGGCATATACCCAGACAAAAGTATAATTCGAAAATATACATGTACCCCTATGTCCATAGCAGCACTATTTGCAATAGCCAAGACACGGAAACAACCTAAATGTCCATCAACAGAGGAATGGATAAAGAAGATGTGGTACATATATACAATGGAATATTACTCAGCCATAAAAAAGAATGAAATAATGCCATTTGCGGCAACATGGATGGACCTAGAGGTCATCATACTAAGTGAAGTAAGGCAGAAAGAAAAAGACAAATACCATATGATATCACTTATATGTAGAATCTAAAATATGACACAAATGAACATATCTACAAAACAGAAAAAGACGCACAGACATACAGAACAGACTAATGGTGGCCAAGGCAGGGGATAGGGAGGGAAAGATTGGGAGTTTGGGATTAGTGGATGCAAACTAGTATATATAGGATGGATAAACAACAAGGTCCTACTGTATAGCACAGGGAACTATATTCCAGATCCTGTGACAAACCATAGTGGAAAAAAATATGAAAAAGAATATATATGTATAACTGAGTCACTTTGCTTTATAGCAGAAATTAACACATTGTAAATCAACAATTCAAAACAATTTTTAGAAAATCATAACTTTCTAAATTTAAGTTAGTTTCAAAACTTGGCTTGCATGAATCTCCCAATTCTCTGAAAATTAAAAAAAAATTAAAGCTAATAGGTTTCAGAGTTCTTCTTTTTTTTTTCCTCGTGGAACAAACTGATGGTTCTGTAATTCACTTTTAACTACAGATGATTTCACCTGCTCCCAGCATGTAAACCAAATAGTAATAGTTCTAATATACTCTGGTTCATGCGCATTAGTTTCCTATTGCTTCTGTAACAAGTCCCTACAAACTTAGTGGCTTAAAATAATGTAAAATTATTATCTTACAATACTGAAGGTCAGAAGTCAAAAATTGTCCTTATGAGATAAAATGAAGTTGTCCGCAAGGCTGCATTTTTTTCTGGAGGCTCTAGAGAACAATCCATTTCCTTGCCTTTTCCAGATTTTAGAGACTGCCCACATTCCTTGGCACATGGCCCCTTCCTCCATCTTCAAATAAGCAACAGAAAGTTGAGCCCCTCTTACACCACATCAATTCAAACTTTCCTCCACAGTCACACTTCCCTCTCTCTTCTGAGTCCTTCTTCCACTTTTAAGGACCCTTGTGAGTATACTGGGTCTGTCTGAATAATCTAGGATAATCTCCCCATCTAAATGTCCTTAACAGAATCACATCTGCAAAATCCCTTTTCCATGTATGGTAACATAATCACAGGTTCCAGGGATTATACTTTGCTCTCCACCTTTTGGAGACATTCTTGGGAGATGCTCACTAATTCAGCATCTGATGGGTGCACAGTCATCCAGTTAGGACACTTGGACATTTCGTTAACATTCTTAACATCTTTAAAGCTACCTTTAAAACTAATAATCAAGTTAAGAGGAGAATTAAGTTTTAAATATCTGCAATTGTTTTTCCATGAGATAAAGATAGTCTATAGCCACTTAACTCACTGCTATCAAGCTACTTTATTATTTTTGCTGATGTGAAGCAGAAGAAAAATTTTAAAATTATCTAGGGTATTGATCATTTTCAAACTGTACTTTTATTCTCTTCATTCATAAGATAACTCTTCCAGTCCCTAGAAAAATACAAATAGACAGTATTTATTAAATGATTGAATCACACATTAATCACATATTAATAAGCATAGAGACCCCTGGAGTAAGCTGACCTACCATAACTTTTCTTGTGAACATTTACAATAAATGTATAAATAAATGATTATTTAATATAATCACCCCATGTTTTAGGATTCCTTCCAGAAAACAAAAATTAAAGCATGGTTATCTCCTTTTTCAAAATCCCATCATCCTGCTCCTTAATGAGACAACATCATAAGATAATATTAGTTCACACACAAAGATGAATCGTCAAGAACATGTGCTCAGTATTGCTAACACCCACTACCACTAAGTCTCATCCCATCCGGTGATGTGGAGGATTTCAGCACAATGCAACACATTTCCTTCTCCAACTTCCAAGTCAGTGCTGAGGGAGCAAAGGAGGAGAAACAATTCCCCTGTTAGCAGTGGCCTCAAGGTACACTGGGTTTCTGCTCAAAATCAGAGGAGGACTCTGCCCTGGCAGAAATGCTTCAGCAAAAGAAAAACACACTAGGACCCTAGAGTATCTTGCCTTAAATATCCCATTGCAGTTAGGCAAAATGGCTACTGACGCATACATTTCCTGATGCCTAGGAGATATTTAATAGGATGTGGCTTAGGTCCTTTTTCTTTTTTTTCCCTGAAACCTACTCTCAGAGCTAAATAGTTCTGTGTCCTCAGAAAACTTGATTCTCTGCTCAGCCACCAATAACACAGAATCAATTAAGTTCTATAACAAAACAACTAGGAGTTTTTGACCAAGTGCTCTGTGGTAGGTACCATGCTCAGCAATAACCAACGGACAGATACTGCACCAGGAGTAGGGAGAAAGCAAGCATATTTGCAGACACTGGACATCTTCTTTTACAGAAATATAATTCAAATATTTTAAATATGCAAGGCCTCCTTGTTTCCAAGCATTTCCAGTAACAGATTCAACACGAGAAGTTATTGCATCATCTCAAAGAGATTTTCTATAAGTAGTTAAATTTACCTTGAATGTTGAATTGTTCCCTACACCCAATTTAAATCAGCAACTCAAAATAAACTTTTTAATATTATCAGCCTACTAATACAACTTATCAAAATTAATAACGGGGAAATTTACAAAAAACAGTGACATCCTGGGTGTGGTAGGCATAATAATGGCCCCTAAAGAAGTCCACGTGCTAACTCCTGGGACCTGTGACTATGATACCTTCATGGCAGAAGAAACTTCGCAGATGTGATTGAGACGGGAAGGTTATCCAGGTGGACTCAATATAATTACAAAGATCCTTATAAGTGAAAGAGGCATGAGAGGAAGAGAGAGAGAAAAGAAAATATGACAACTGAAGCAAAGGTTGGAATGATGTGATTGCTAGCTTTGAATTTAGAAAGAAACCCTGAGCCAAGGAATGTGGGCAGCCTCTGGAAGCTGGAAAAGGCAAGGAACGAAACACTTCCCTAGAGTCTCCAGAAAGCCCTGCCGATACTTTGGTTTTAGCCACATAAGGCTATTTCAGATGTCTGAACTTTAGAACTGTAAGATAATATACTGTTGTTGTTTTGAGACACTAAGATTGTAGTAATTTGTTTCAGCAGCAATAAGAAACTAATACAATGGGCAAACTGTCCTTTTAGTAAATTATATTCTAATACAGTTCTAAGATTTCCCCATTGATAATATACCACAAGGTCTGCCCTTCTGTTTCTCAATGTAAAGAGCTGCCACATCTTTCCTAGTAGGACATCAATTTTGGTGCTCACAGAAACCATGGGTGTGATTCATTTGGAAACACTGCTCCTTGTGTACTAGTAATAGTGTGAGACAAACCATAGCAAAAAGTTCTATCACTCCCCAGGAAGCCATTGTTTCAAGCCTTAGGATTCAGTATTGCATTGGATCTCAATAATCTTCATTCAGCTTTGCAACTTACCTGCTAAATTTCATTGGGAACTGTAGCAAACTCACTGAGTTTCATTGGAAAAACAGCAGCACATGGCAGAAAACTCTCACACAATTGTAACTGCATTATCACCAGATATAGCCTGATGCATGTGATAGTGTTACATGAAACATGGTAGTTACTAAAATTAAATGATACTTGTCAGAACAAAATGAAAATCTACATGTGATGATAGAGGATGTTTAATTTGAAGCAAAAACTTTAATACGCCTTCTGTTTAATTAATAATTTACAAGGACTCATAGACACTGTGCTCTAAATGAGCATACAAATTTAAGTGTGTATATGTGTATATATGTAAGTGTATGGAGATATATATGTAGTGAGAGAGGTCTGTAGATTGTAATGATTTGGGAGGATGCCTCTGTCCAACTAACACCCCTTAAAGTTTCATCTTTCATACATGTTTCTTTTTGGAGAGGTATCACTTCTATTGAAACTACTCTTCTGTCTGTCCCTCCTGCCGTACTATAAAATGCTCGAAGACAAAGATATGTCTTATTTGTCATTGCACTACGTGTCATAATGGCTAGTAGGTGGTCAGTAAGTGTTAGATGAAGTTATAGAGCTTCCATAATATAAATGCCTAGGCAGTAAATCAAGAAGTTGCTAAGGACAGAGAATTATTTAGTCCTGCTAGTGGGTCTAAAAAAAGATCTCAATCCCATGGCTCACCTGTCAACCACCAAGAGTATCAAGAGAGACAGGTTCTCCACACTTTCACATATAATTTTTGCCCTTCAGTTAAAGTAGTCTTTCTGTTGCTTATTTAAATTAATTTCTCCTAAATAAAGATGGTTCAAGGAGTAGCCATTACGTGTGATTCTGTAGACACATAATATTAATATACATAATCTATGTATGCATATAATCTGTAATTATATACATCCTGGGAATCCCTAATTTCTTCATTGCATCACACCCTGTAGTTTAGTTTCCAGCATCCAACCGTTTGACTTGTTTTCCACAACGTTCTTCTCAATGTATATATTTATTAGCTTCTCATACTTCTTGAATTATATTTCTGTTTCCCATAGTACTCAAGATGTTTCTAATATGTTTTAAGAATCCCCTTGAGCCATCATAGCCTCTAACAAAAAAGTAAGATCACAGTCTCCATTTTATTCTGCAACCAGAATTCTATATTCTACAGGTTGTGGCAGCAGTAATTTTTCTCTGTTTCAAGAATCCTTCCAGAGTCACAATTCATGCTCGTGTAGGTTATACTTTACACAGCTCCAGGAGCACTATTCACGTCACAGTCATCAAAGATCGGCATATCATTTATTGCCACAATTTGCAGATGGTGACTAAGTGCCTTAAAGAATGGACAACTGATCCCATGTTGCATAAAGGTGGCATACTGGCTAGTAGGTGCTGTTTATAATTTGATATCAACAGCTAAGAATGGGCAAACTTCTGCCCTCAAACCTGATGTAATAACAAAAACCAAACTTGCTTTTGTGAGGTAAAAACTAGAGAGCTGAACAAGATATATGTATCAACTGGTTTCAGGCATTGTACAATAAACAGAACAAATAGTGAACCTTGAAAGAAATGAAACAAACAAGATTAGCATATGATCGCCCCAGTTTTCTGCTTGGTTGCAATTTTTTGAATCATGGGCACAGGAAGAGGGAGTCCAAGCAGAGCCTCAAAGTCTTGCTGAGTTGAGGATACAGAAACCATGGAGGAGTGTGCTGAGATTGCACAGCAAAGTTCCAGACAGGAAAGAAGTATGAAGAGAAAAAGCTTCAGAAAAATGATTGGGGTACCCTTGCATTTTTGCTGAGAACTAATCAGTGCATGTGTAGAGTTCAAGTTCATGAGGCTGAACAAAGGATAATTAGTAACTTGTAAGCTGAACAATTCCCAGAGTTTGCAGAAAGTAGAAAGACATTTGATCTGGCCAGGGAGAGTTCCTGGTGCTAGCCCATGGGGTCATGCCTTAGTAGCAGAGCTAAACTATATCTGGAGTGAAGCCTATTCTAGGCTAACCGTAACAAAAAGAGGCCTTAAAGAGATCAAGCAGATCTGTAAGTAACTTAAACTGCCTGCCAGATGAAAGTACAGCACTCTTTAAAGGAAAATAACAACAATGCAGACACAATTCCAGCATAAGAAAAAAGAAGTACTAAACATGCCAAGGAGAAAGAAAACATGAGTCACAATCAGGAGTGAATCAGACAACTGAAACAAAATCAGAAAAAAGAAGGATCATGAAACTAGAAAATAAGGATGTTATTAGAGCTCTTATAACTATGTTAACTATTTTGATATTGAACATATTAAACTATTAAGTGATAAAAGCAAAGTGCACAAGAATCTCTACAGTATACAACACTTCATATAAGAAAAAATAGGATTTAAGAAAATATGTATGCATGACCTTCTGTGCAAAAGATATACAGGAAAAATAATCTGGAACATGAGACTGTTTACCCTCAGAGCATGGGTGGGAATGGGGTAGAAGAATGGGGAAATGAAACACGACACAGAGAAGAGGGAGAAGTGACACTTTGCTGAGCATTTTTTGAGCTATGACTCTTAGAACCGTGATAATGTTTCACATATCCCCAAAGTAAATAATTAAAATCTGCCAGAATACGGCACATGCAAAATGGAATGCAAAATGTAACAAATAAACTTAACTCTATTACAAATGATAAATATTATCACATTGATAGGATTGGGGCAGAAAAAGAGCCAACCAAAGAAGTCTTTAACAGGAATAAAGATGCAGACATAGAGAATGGACTTGAGGACACGGGGAGGGGGAAGGGTAAGCTGGGACGAAGTGAGAGAGTGGCATGGACATATATACACTACCAAATGTAAAATAGATAGCTAGTGGGAAGCAGCCGCATAGCACAGGGAGATCAGCTCGGTGCTTTGTGGCCACCTAGAGGGGTGGGATAGGGAGAAGAGGGAGACTCAAGAGGGAGGAGATATGGGGATATATGTATATGTATAGCTGATTCACTTTGTTATAAAGCAGAAACGAACACACCATTGTAAAGCAATTATACTCCAATAAAGATGTTTAAAAAAATTTTAAGTCTTTAAAAAAAACCAAACACTGTTTGACTATATCTGTAAGGCTAAAGACGAAAAGAGCTGTGCACGAATATTATACTCCAGTTTGTAACTGTTTTTCACAAGGTTATGAGTTTTTAAATATGAAATTACTTTGTGTGTATGCTAGGATTGAGCAAAAAGTAAATATATTATGGATAATGAAAGCCAGGTTGTCTACTGTCAGAGAATGGAGTTACAAGTAAGGGAAAGGGGAAAGCTAGAATGAATACTGTAGTGTCAGATTGGGGGAAAAAAGCATTGGTATGGTCATTGTTTTTAGTACACAGACAGACAGATAAATGTAGAAACGTAGATGGGTATGAAAGTATGAGTAGATACATATATGTTTCCTACCTCCTCTAGCAAAAGGGCCTAGAAGCAGTGACACCCCACTAGCAATGAGAATACTGTTCTCCAATTGAAGGAATCAAGGCTCCTGGGAGAAATGTTTGCCATCAGGATTGGGCAAGGAAAGTGTAAGAAGAGCTTGGAACATTTTGTGATGCCAGAAAGTAAAGAAGTGATCAAAAAAATGATGGAGACATGTGAAGAGGACACAGAACCCAACCTGAAGGAGCTCTTATAGCTAAATCTGAGAAAATTTGACCAATAAAATAATAAGGATAGTGTTAGATTTACAACCTAGAGAAGAAGATAGACTATCCATGAGTCCATACCGATATAATAAATAATTGAATACATAAACAAAAAAGGGAGAAGGGCCAGCTCTTCCTTACAGTAAAATTTTAATCGTTAAATATAGGAGTAAAGAAAATATAAAATCATCAATTTGCCAACCCTGCAGCAATAATTATTACAAGGAAGAACCTTTGAGGGATGCTAAAAATTAGTGGCATAGGTATATTGAGAAACTAAATATTTGCATAGTGTCAAAGTATCTCCCCATGAGATATGTCACTATAAAATGGTAACTTTACAGTGGAGATGCCTTAAACAAATGATTAAATTTAACATTACTAGTAACAAAATACTTCAAAAACATGTAGCTTCTTATACAATGCACTGAGTAGGGCATAACATCCATTCTGTGGTATTCTTACCAAAAATGTTCAACCTCAATATAATCACACAAAAACATCAGAAAAATTAAAATTGAGAGACATTCTACCAAAAAAAAAAAAAAAAAAAAACCTGACCAGTACCAGCATTTTTTTTTAATGTGTCTGAGTAAGACTGAGGAACTATCAGAAATCATGGAGACATGACAACTAAATGAAATGAGAGAACCTGGATTATATCATGGATATAAAAGGGCATAGTAGGATATATAAAAGAATACTCCACAATTTGGACAGTAAGCAAAATATTTCAGAATAACCCATGAGTCAAAGAAAAAAAATCACAAAGGAACTTAGAAAATAGTTTAAAAGAAAATGAAAACGTAACAAAATCTGTGGGATGCAGCTAAAATATTTTTTACAGGAAAATGTAGATTTAATATGCTTATATTGAAAAGAAAGTTCTAGAATCTACTATCTTAAGGTTCTACCTTAAGAAGCTAAAAAATGAAGCGTAAAGTAAACCCAAATTAAGTAGAAGGAAGAAAATTTTTTAAAAAGATAAGAGCATAAGACAATAAAAGAGTAAAAAGCCAAAGGTAGAGAAAATGAACAGAACCATGAACTGGTACTTTGAAGAAAAAAATAAACTTGAAAAATGTCTAGCTAGATTTACCAAGAAAAAAAATGGTAAAGTCACAGATTTCAGCTATCAGGAATGAGACAGAAGGAATATAATTAGAGAACCTACAGACATTAATCTGATAATGAGGGATGTTATAAAATCTTTAGGCAAGTTCATTTGGCAAACTAGAAGACATACCAAATTCTTTGTAAAGCACTAGAGTTTTTAACTATTAAGAAAATTTGACTTTTACTTAAAAATCTCCCTACAAATAAAATTCTAGGCTACATAATTTCTCTGGTGAATTCTATCCAGCTTTAAGGAAGAATAGCAACAATCCTGAACAAAATGTTTTGGAAAATAGAAGTAAAAGAAACGCTTCCTAACTGATTTTGTAAGACCAATAATACTCTATCAAACCAAGACAAAGATATTATAAGTAAAGAAACTGCAGGGCTTCCCTGGTGGCGCAGTGGTTGAGAATCTGCCTGCCAATGCAGGGGACACGGGTTCGAGCCCTGGTCTGGGAAGATCCCACATGCCGCGGAGCAACTGGGCCCGTGAGCCACAACTACTGAGCCTGCGCGTCTGGAGCCTGTGCTCCACAACAAGAGAGGCCGCGACAGTGAGAGGCCCGCGCACCGCAATGAAGAGTGGCCCCCGCTTGCCGCAACTGGAGAAAGCCCTCACACAGAAACGAAGACCCAACACAGGCAAAAATAAATAAGCAAAATAAAGAATTATTATTAAAAAAAAAAAGAAACTGCAGACCAATATCATTTATAAACATAGACCCATAAGTCTTTAAAACATAATAACAAATTGAATCCAATAATATGTAAAATGAGCAAGTGGAGTTTCTAACAGAATTGCAAGGTTGATTGATAACTCAAAATATCAATTTTGTTCACCTTATTCATAGATTTAAACAGAAAAATTGTATGATCACTTCAATAGATGTTTAAAAAAAGTTAAAACACTTAAACACCCAAACGTGTTAAAATTCTCTAACTAAAAATAGAAAGGAAGTTCCTCAGCCTGATAAAGAGCATCTATAAAGATCCTATGCCTAGCATTTAGTGTTGAAAGCATTAATGCTTTCCCCCTGAAATTGGGGAGGAGGCAAGGATGTTCACTCTTACCACTTCTTTGACTGAAGGTCTAGAGCAATAAGACAGGACAAAAAAATAGAAAGCATATAGACTGTATAGGAAAGAGTGGTAAAACTATGCCTACTACAATATAAAGGAAAAACTAGTGATATATCCAACAGTATGAATGAATCTCAAAAACATTCACACAAGAGCACAGTCAATTTATGTGAAACTTCATAAAAGACAAATCTAATTTATAGTAACAGAAAGCAAATTAGTGATTGCCTGGGGTTGGAGAGAGGAGGGAATGACTGGGAAGAGGTATAAGGGAAAGCTTTGGGGTGAAGGAAATACTCTACATCTTGTTTGTGGGGGTAGCTATATGGATGATTACATCTGTCAAAATTCACCAAGCTGTACGGTTAAAACGGTAGTATTTATTTTACATAAATTATACTTCATTAGAATTGATTTTTAAAAGTGTTTCCCAGGGTGATCAAAGTGGGGAGAAAAAGAGGAAAAGTAAGTGCTTGTGATATGACTACTAGGAGCTTGCTTTTTCCAACAACTCTGCTTTCAAGCATGCTACGGTCGTTACCCTAAAGGATACTGTCTGCCCTGAGTGTGCTACAAACACTTGGCACCAATAGCTTCTGCCACCTTAGAGCTGGAAGTGGGTAGAGTGTAATGGAGAGTATAGAGGTGTACAGGGCTCCAAGCGTACTTTCTCTTTCCAAAGGATGTTCATTAAGCCAACAAAAACAAACAAAAAAGCTAAATAAGTCCAAAGCATGTTCTCATACAATTTTGTAATTAATTAAGTGGGACCATTCAACCAGTGAGATTTGCTTTATATAGTTCTTCCCTTAATAGGATGAACTTCTGGACTGTGGGCTAAGCTTCATGTCACTTGTTTTCTCTTTTCTTTCCTTCCTTCTCTCTCTCTCTCTCGTTCTTTTTCTTCGTGGTGGTTCTGTTTGCCATACATTAGGAAAGATACAACTGGGCTATAAAGTTTTAAGAAGGGGCTCCTGGCAGCTTCATTCTTGTCTCCATGTGATACCTGTGGCTGGCACTGTTTACTCATTAGCACTTTCTTACTTGATTAATTACTGTATGAAGGAAAACCCTGATCTTTCTTTGTTGTGGACTTCCTTCCAAGGTATTTTACTGGAAACATAGCTATTTAATGGCAGTGAGGACTGCTAGAGTATATATAACATTAAGAATCTGAAAATATTCTACATTTCCCAATTTTGCTCCATAGCAACTATATACCCTGATTAAATTACTACTCTTATTTGAAGTACTAATGTGCATATCTAAGAAATAGGATTCATAGTGATTGTCAAGTTTTGATCTCAAAGAGCTCCTGAATATGAGAGAGATGATCAAGGGAAGGTTTGTGAAATGCTCAAAAGTGTACAATGAAACCAGATTCATCAGAGTACCATTTAGAATCTTAATATTTTAATTGTTTTTAATACTGTTTGATTATAAGATTTATCTGTTTAGAATCCCTGGAATATGCTTAATTACTTTGTTTAAAGAAAAAATTATAAGTTATCTGTGAAATGTTAAGTTACACTGAATGTGTATCCCCCCAAATTCATACATTAAAGCCCTAAACCCCAATGTGATGATATTTGGAGGTATGGACATTGGGAGGAATTAGGTTTGGATGATATCATTGCAGCGGGGGGGGGGGTGGGGGGGTGTAAGACCCCTCATGATGGAATTAGCGTCCTTACAAGAAGAGCTCTCTCTCTCCTCCATGTGAAGACACAGCAAGAAGGTAGCCAGCTGCAATCCAGAGAGAGAGTTCTCACCAGACACCCACCCTCCTAGCACCCTAACCTCAGACTTCCAGTTCCAGAACTGAGAAATAAATTCTTGTTTAATCCACCCAGTCTATGGTATTTTGTTATAACAGTTTGTGCAGACTAATATAAACAGAGATAGAGATCATCATTGACTTTGGCCTTAAATATGAATATGAATATATAAAAATAAATATATGAACACAAATATATAATTTTATAAATATTTTGTAATTATGCTATATATAACTTTTGATAAAGTCATGCTTATACATCATTTTGGCTCTGATTTTAACAGCCATCACTCAATATAGCTGTTTTCTCATGTTAATAAGTACTCTCTGAAAATTCCCTTTTACTGTTTGTGAGATATTCCATCATAAAGATTGTCATGTTCATTTTTCTTTGCTTTTTTTTTTTTTAACATCTTTATTGGAGTATAATTGCTTTACAACAGTGTGTTAGTTTCTGCTGTATAACAAAGTGATTCAGCTATACATATACATATATCCCCATATCTCCTCCCTCTTGCATCTCCCTCCCACCCTCCGTATCCCACCCCTCTAGGTGGTCACAAAGCACCGAACTGATCTCCTTGTGCTATGCAGCTGCTTCCCACTAGCTATGTATTTTACATCTGGTAGCATGTATAAGTCCCTGCAACTCTCTCACTTCATCCCAGCTTACCCTACCCCCTCCCCGTGTACTCAAGTTCATTCTGTATGTCTGCATCTTTATTCCTGTCCGGCCCCTAGGTTCTTCAGAACCATCATTATTATTATTATTATTATTATTATTATTATTATTATTATTAAAGATTCCATATATATGTGTTAGCAATATGGTATTTATTTTTCTCTTTCTTACTTCACTCTGTATGACAGTCTCTAGGTCCATCCACCTAGAAATAACTCAATTTCATTTATTTTTATGGCTGAGTAATATTCCATTGTATATATGTGCTACATCTTCTTTATCCATTCATCTGTCAAAGGACAATTAGGTTGTTTCCATGTCCTGGCTATTGTAAATACAGCTACAATGAACATTGTGGTACATGACTCTTTTTGATTATGGTTTTCTCAGGATGTATGCCCAGTAGTGGGATTGCTGGGTCGTATGGTAGTTCTATTTTTAGTTTTTTAAGGAACCTCCATACTGTTCTCAATAGAGGCTGTATCAATTTACATTCCCACCAAGAGTGCAAGAGGGTTCCCTTTTGTCCACACCCTCTCCAGCATTTATTGTTTGTAGATTTTTTGATGATGGCCATTCTGAGCAATGTGAGGTGATAACCTCATTGTGGTTTTGATTTGCATTTATCTAATAATTAGTGATGTTGAGCATCTTTTCACATGCCTCTTGGCTATCTTTATGTCTTTCTTGGTGAAATGTCTATTTAGGTCTTCCACCCATTATTGGATTGGGTTGTTTGTTTTTTTAATATTGAGCTGCATGAGCTGCTTGTAAGTTTTGGAGATTAATCCTTTGTCAGTTGCTTCATTTGCAAAAATTTTCTCCCATTCTGAGGGTTGTCTTTTCATCTTATTTATGGTTTCCTTTGCTGTGCAAAAGCTTTTAAGTTTCATTAGGTCCCTTTTTTTTTTTTTTAATTTTCATTTCTCTTTGTGGTGGGTCAAAAAGGATCTTGCTGTGATTTATGTCATGGAGTGTTCTGCCTATGTTTTCCTCTAAGAGTTTTACAGTGTCTGGCCTTACATTTAGGTCTTTAATCCATTTTGAGTTTATTTTTGGGTATGGTGTTAGGGAGTGTTCTAATTTCATTCTTTTACATGTAGCTGTCCAGTTTTCCCAGCACCACTTATTGAAGAGACTGTCTTTTCTCCATTGTATATTCTTGCCTCTTTTATCAAAGATAAGGACTATATGTGACCGTATGTGCATGGGGTTATCTCTGGGCTTTCTATCCTATACCACTGATCTATATTTCTGTTCTTCTGCCAGGATCATACACTCTTGATTACTGTAGCTTTGTAGTATAGTCTGAAGTCAGGGAGCCATATTCCTCCAACTCTGTTTTTCTTTCTCAACTTTGCTCTGGCTATTTGGGGTCTTTTGTGTTTTCATACAAACTGTGAAATTTTTTGTTCTAGTTCTGTGAAAAATGCCATTGGTAGTTTGATAGGGATTGCATTGAATGCATTTAATGTTGTCCCAGGGGTCTCTGAGACTGTCCTCAATAGTTTTCATTCTGTTTTCTTTATTCTGCTCTGCAGTAGTTGTTTCCGCTATTTTATCTTCCAGGTTACTTCTCCACTCTTCTGCCTCCATTATTCTGCTATTGATTCCTTCTAGAGAATTTTTAATTTCATTTATTATGTTGTTCATCATTGTTTGTTTGCTCTTTAGTTCTTCTAGGTCCTTGTTAAACGTTTCCTGTATTTTCTCCATTGTATTTCCAAGATTCTGGATCATCTTTAGTGTCATTACTCTGAAATCTTTTTTGGGTAGACTGCCTATTTCCTCTTCATTTGGTTTGGTGGGTTTTTACCTTGCTCCTTCATCTGCTGTGTGTTTCTCTGTCTTCTCACTTCGATCAACTTACTGTGTTTGGGGTCTCCTTTTCACAGGCTGCGGGGTAGTTCCCATTGTTTTTGGTGTCTGCTCCCAGTGGCTAAGGTTGGTTCAGGGGGTTGTGTAGGCTTCCTGGTGGAAGGAAGTAGTGCCTGTGTTCTGGTGGATGAGGCTGGATCTTGTCTTTCTGGTGGACAGGACCACGTCTGGTGGTGTGTTTTGGGGTGTCTGTGACCTTATTATTTTAGGGAGCCTCTCTGCTAATGGATGGGGTTGTGTTCCTGTCTTGCTAATTGTTTGGCATAGGGTGTCCAGCAGTGTAGCTTGCTGTTCGTTGAGTGGAGCTGGGTCTTACCGTTGAGATGGAGATCTCTGGGAGCGCTGCTGACGTTTGATATTACGTGGAGCTGGGAGGTCTCTGGTGGACCAATGTCCTAAACTCGGCTCTCCCACCTCAAAGGCACAGGCCTGACACCCAGCCGGAGCACCAAGACCCTGTCAGCCACACGGCTCAGAAAAAAAGGGAGAAAAAAAAATAAAGAAACAAAGAAAAAGAAATAAAATAAAATAATATAAAGTTATTAAAGTAAAAAAATTTTTTTTAATTATTAAAAATACAATAAATTTAAAAGTAATAAAAAAAAAGAAAAAGGAACAAAAGAAGAGAGCAACCAAACCAAAAAACAAATCCACCAATGATAACAAGCACTAAAAACTATACTAAAAAAAAACCAGACAGACAGAATCCTAGGACAAATGGTAAAAGCAAAGCTATACAGACAAAATCACACAAAGAAGCATACATGTACACACTCACAAAAAGAGAAAAAGGAAAAAATATATATATATATCTATATTTTAAAAAAAGGAAGAAAACCAAATCAATAAACAAATCTACAAATGATAATAAACTCTAAATACTAAACTAAGATAAACATAAAACTAGAAACCAGTCAATCACATATAGCCAACCCCAAGTCTACAGTTGCTCCCAAAGTCCACCGCCTCAATTTTGGGATGATTCGTTGTCTATTCAGGTATTCCAGAGATGCAGGGTACATTAGGTTGATTGTGGAGATCCGCTGCTCCTGAGGCTGCTGGGAGAGATTTCCCTTTCTCTTCTTTGTTCACACAGCTCCTGGGGTTCAGCTTTGGCTTTGGCCTCACCTCTGTGTGTACATCGCCTGTGGACATCTGTTCCCACCCAGACAGGACGGGGTTAAAGGAGGAGCTGATTAGGGGGGCTCTGGCTCACTCAGGCTGGGGGAAGGAGGGGTACGGAATGTGGGGCGAGCCTGCGGTGGCAGAGGCCGGCATGACGTTACACCAGCCTGAGGCGCACTGTGTGTTCTCCTGGGGAATTTGTCCCTGGATCACGGGACCCTGGCAGTGGCGGGCTGCAAAGGTTCCCAGGAGGGGAGGTGTGGATAGTGACCTGTGCTTGCACATAGGTTTCTTGGTGGCTGCAGCAGCCTTAGCATTTCATGCCCTTCTCTGTTGTCCACGCTGATAGCCGCGGCTCACGCCCATCTCTGGAGCTCGGTTAGGTGGTGCTCTGAATCCCCTCTCCTCACACACCCCAAAACAATGGTCTCTTGCCTCTTAGGCTGTTCCAGACTTTTTCCCGGACTCCCTCCCGGCTAGCTATGGCGCACTACCCCCCTTCAGGCTGTGTTCACGCAGCCAACCCCAGTCCTCTCCCTGGGATCCGACCTCCGAAGCCCGAGCCTCAGCTCCCAGCTCCCACCCCTCCTGGCAGGTGAGCAGACAAGCCTCTCAGACTGGTGAGTACTGGTCGGCACTGATCCTCTGTGCGGGAATCTCTCTGCTTTGCCCTCTGCACCCCTGTTGCTTTGCTCTCCTCCGTGGCTCCGAAGCTTCCCCCCACCACCCCCATCTTTGCTAGTGAAGGGGCTTCCTAGTGTGTGGAAACCTTTCCTCCTTCACAGCTCCCTCCCAGTGGTGCAGGTCCTGTCCCTATTGTTTTGTCTCTGTTTTTTCTTTTTCCTTTTGCCCTACCCAGGTACGTGGGGAGTTTCTTGACTTTTGGGAAGTCTGAGGTCTTCTGCCGGCGTTCAGTAGGTGTTCTGTAGGAGTTGTTCCACATGTATATGTATTTCTGATGTATTTGTGGGGAGGAAGGTGATCTCCACATCTTACTCCTCCGCCATCTTGAAGGTCTCCTCAAGAAATATGTTTTTATCACTTTATGTCTACTGAAATGTCATACCATACTGACCACTATATAAGAACCATGTTTTCCATATAAAAAGATCATGGTGCATTGCAACCACTAGATACATCCCAGACTTAAATGGTGAAAAGCAAACACTCCACCTGGACTATGAGACATAAAACAAAGTTATATTTCCCATGCCTGAAAGATTTTTGAATTTGAGATGCTTTCTGATAATTTTCTTTTTCAAAAAATACTGTCAGAAAGAGAAAAACAAATACCATATGCTAACACATATATATAGAATCTAAGAACAAACAAACAAAAAATGGTCATGAAGAACCTAGGGGCAGGATGGGAATAAAGATGCAGACCTACTACAGAATGGACTTGAGGACACGGGGAGGGGGAAGGGTAAGCTGGGACAAAGTGAGAGAGTGGCATGGACATATATACACTACCAAATGTAAAATATATAGCTAGTGGGAAGCAGCCGCATAGCACAGGGAGAACAGCTCTCGGTGCTTTGTGACCACCTAGAGGGGTGGGATAGGGAGGATGGGAGGGAGGGAGACGCAAGAGGAAAGAGATAAGGGGATATGTGTATATGTATAGCTGATTCACTTTCTTATAAAGCAGAAACTAACACACCATTGTAAAGCAATTATACTCCAATAAAGATGTTAAAAAAAAATATTGTCAGTTTTAGCCATTGACTTTTTTTGCCATTAACTTCTAAATAAGAATGGGAAGCAAAGGTGGTGTTGACTTAGTTTAGAATAGGGCTTAATTAAGTGTCATATATTTGCTATCTTTTGCCCTTATTCTGAATGTTTGTTGTCAAGGCTAATCAAAATAGAAAACAGCTTTTTACAAAGACATCAGAATAAAAGAAAGTATATCTAATTCTTGATATTTTATATAAAAGACATGTTTTATCTTCTGATATGAAACATAGAAAATTGAGAGCCAAAATTTTTAAGGATTTTTATTTTCACTTTTATATGCACATCTTACACATTTCCACGTGCATATATTGAATTATTTGAAACTTTAGCTTCCTTGAAGCTGAATTGGTTTTGATTATGTAAAGTCTAGTTTCTCTATCAATTTCTGAAAGAGGAGAAAATCTCCTTCTATCAAAATCTATTTTTATTTTTCCAATTATCTGTTTCTTTATTTAATCCTGTTAATTTTTGCTTCATGTATTTTGAAACTATTCTTAAGCACACATACAGTTATGATAATTTTGTCTTCCTAATGAGATGAGTTTTATCATTATGAAATCTCTCTATCTTTAGGAATACACTTTGTGTTAAGGTCAATTTTATGTATTATTAACACAGCCACTGTAGCCTTTTTCTGCTTACTCTTGGCATGGTATATATATTTCTCATCTTCAGCCATTTACTTAGAATTTATCTGTAAGTTTTAAGTACATTGCTTATTAACATGATTGTGCTTCCTTTTCTTAGAATTTCTGCATTTTTCTATGTATTTTTACTTGAACTGTATCTCTGTTAGATGGCATATGGTTGGGTCTTTTATCCATTTGGGTAGAGTTTTTTAATTGGGTGTTTAGTTTCTAATATTTCATATAATTATTGATATGACTCAATTTAGATCTTCCATGTAGTTTTTCATGTGTCCCCTTTAATGTTTTTTTGTTACTCTACTCCCCCTTTCCTCATTTTTTTTAGATTTTTTGAATATCTTTAAAATTTTATTTTATCTATTGTCTCATTAACTATAGCTTTTTTTTTTTTCACTCTAGGGATTATAGTACACGTATTTAGTTTACCCTAACCAATATAGAGTTAAAATTGTACCAATTCATATAAACTGTAGAAACAGTGCAACTGTATATATAAATGAGCCTACACAGTTTATAAATCCAATAAGATAAGGTCTAATTTAATGGGAAAACCCAAACAAACATTTTGGCCAACACACACACACACACACACACAGACAGAGAGAGAGAGAGAGAGAGAGAGGGAGAGAGAGAGGGAGAGGGAGAGGGAGAGAGAGGGAGAAGAAGAGAGAGAGGGAGGGAGAGAGAGAGAGGGAGAAACAGTGTTTTGCATTTACCCAGATATTTACCATTTCTGTCTGAGGATCCATTTTTTATCTGGTATCATTTCCCTTCAGCCTGAATAAATTGTTTTAGCTTGATTTAGCATTTCTTAAGATGCCAGTCGGCTGTTATTTGTTCACATATTTCAAACTTATTGGTTGAATTTAGAATTATTATAGCTTCTTGATAAACTGACCTCTTTATTAAGATATAATGTCTCTCTTGTCCTGGCATTTTTCCTTGTTCTGAAGTCAACTTTGTCTGATATAATGCGAACACTCCAGCTTTCATTTACGTGGTGTTTTACTGTTATAACTTTTTCCATTCTTTAACTTTTAACTTAATGTCTTTATACTTAAAGTGGGTTACCTGTAGACAACATATATATATAGGCCTTGGTTTTCATCCAATCTGACAATATTTACTTTCATTTTTTTTTTATGATATTCGCCATGTATTTCTTCTTTAGGTCTTTTTTTTTTTTAATTTATTTTTATATTTATTTTTGGCTGTGTTGGGTCTTCATTTCTGTGCGAGGGCTTTCTCTAGTTGCGGCAAGCAGGGGCCACTCTTCATCGCAGTGCACAGGCCTCTCACTATCGCGGCCTCTCTTGTGGCGGAGCACAGGCTCCAGACGTGCAGGCTCAGTAGTTGTGGCTCACGGGCCCAGTTGCTCTGCGGCATGTGGGATCTTCCCAGACCAGGGCTCGAACCCGTGTCCCCTGCATTGGCAGGCAGATTCTCAACCACTGTGCCACCAGGGAAGCCCAATATTTACTTTTAACTGGAGTATTTGGGCCATTGCTATCCAATAAAAGTAAAATGTGAGCCACAAATTTTAGTCAAATATGTAATTTTTAAAAATTTTACTAGACACGCCAAAAAAATGGGTAAAACATTATTTTAATAACATTATTTTATTTATCCAAATATATTATCATTCAAACATACGATCAATGTAAAAATATATTACTGAATATTTTACATTATTTTAACTCATACTAAGTCTTTGAAATCCAATGCATGTTTTATACTCACATCACATTTCAATTTGGCCTAGCCACACACGTGCCTGATACCTAAATGTGACTATAGTATCAAACAGCACAATATATTCACTGTGGCTATCAATAATATTGAAGTTAAATCCATCATCTTTCTATTTTCTATTTGTTCCATCTGATCTTTGTTTCCCTTCTCAAATATTTCTGCATTTTTTATATTAGTGAGTTTGAGATTAATTTTATGATTCTATTGTATCTGTACTATTAGTTATCTCACATTATTCTTTTTTTTCTTTTTTAGTAATTGCTTTAGAGTTTACCATATTCATCTTTATCTTATCAGAATCTACATTAAGATTATATTATTATCACTTCCAATATAGTGTTAAAACCTTATAAGAGTGTATCTCCATATTCACTTTTCCACTTCGGTTGTACTGTTGTTGTCATATATTTCATTTCTACTGATGCTATAAATTCACCATGCATTGTTATTATTTCTTAATAATAAATATTAAGTATATTTATTAATAATGACCAGGAAATTATCTTCTACAGAAATTTTTTAAAGTGAGAAAAAAATGCCTTCTATATTTATTCAAATATTTACCATCTCTAGCACTCTCACTCCTTTTGTAGATTTAAATATATATTTGGTAGCAATCAATTTCTGTATGAAAATTTTCCTTAAGTATTACTTTTAGTGTGAATCTTCTTGAATTCTCACAAATTTTGTTGGTCTGAAAACATATTTTGCCTTCAATTTTGAAAGATGTTGTGATAAGTGTACAATTCTAGGTCAAGAAATATTTTTCTTTTAGCATCTTAAAGATCTTATGCCACTGTCTTCTGGTTTTATAGTTTCTGACAAGAAGTCTGCTTTCATTTTGATGTATGTTTCTCTGTTTGGCATGTGTCTTTTTTTCTTCTACCTTCTTTTAAGATTTTTCTCATTAAAACTGGTTTTCAGTGATTTCATTATGGTAAACCTTGGTATTGCTTTCATTATCACTATTGTGCTTTTGTTATTTTTTTAATTATTGAATTTGTGTGTCTGTTATAGTCATCAAATTGATAAGCCTTTAATCATTATTTTATCACATTTTTTCCCTGCCTCATTCTATTTCTTCTCTTCTTCTAGGACTCCAGTTATAAATATGTTATAATGCTTGATAATGTCCCTCTAATCAATGGCCACTATTTTCATCTTTTTCTATGACTTATTTAACATACTTTTTATTAATATGCCTTTAAGTGTAATGATGTTTCCTTTCCTGTGCCTAACATACTTTTAATAACATTTAGTGTATTTTTTAAATTTCAAGTACATATTGCACTTTTTATCTTTAGACATTCTATTTGAATTTTGTTTACAACTTCATTACAATTATTGTGTTTAAGATCTCATCACGTTCAGGTTTTCTTTTATATCCTTTAGCAGAGTTCTAACGTTTATCATAGCTGTTTTTAAATTAATAGACTATATTTTTAGAGCCACTTTAATTTTCCAGAAAAGAGTGAGCAGAAAGTACAAAGATTCCAGTATACACTCACTTTCCCCTAAACTCTGTAGACAGTTTCCCCCATGTTTAGTATCTCAGAGTAGTGTGGTAATGTTACAATGGATGAGCCTATTGATACATTATCATTAATTAAAGTATATAGTTTATGTTAGCCTTTGCTCTTTATTTGTATACTTCTATGGGTTTTGACAAATGCATAATGTCATGTATCCACCATTACAGTATCATACAGATAGTTTGCCTGCCCTAAATCATCCCCTTTTCTCCACCTATTCATCCCCCTCTCCCACCACCCTAATCTCTGGCAACCACTGGTCTTTTTATTGTCTCTTTAGTTCTGCCAGTTTCAGAATGTCACATATTTGAAATTATCCATTGTGTAGCCTTTTCAGATTTGTTTCTTTCCCTGACAATATGCACTTAAGGCTCCTTCATGTCTTTTTATGGCTTGATAGTTCATTTCTTATTAGTGCTGAATATTAGTCCATGGTCTGGATGTACCACAGTTTATCCATTTACCAACTGAAGGACATCTTGCTTGTTTCCTGGTTTTGGCAATTATGAATAAAACTGCTTTAAACATTTGTGTGTAAATTTTTGTGTGATCATAAGTTTTGAATTTAATTGAGTAAATACCTAGGATGGCAACTGCTGGGTCATATGGTGAAACTATGCTTAGGTTTGTAAGAAACTTTCTCCCAAAATGGCTGTAAAATTTGACACATCTGTTGGCAATGAATAAGATTTCTTTTTGTTCTACATCCTCACTAGCATTTGATATTGTCAGTGTTTTGGATTTTAGCCATTCTAATAGGTGTTTGTAGTGGTATCTTTTTTTTTTATAGGAGAGATTTATTTGAAGAAATATTACAATATATAAACACTACATAAAGTCTTAATTTGCACTCATACAGTGGTATATTTGGTATCTTGTTTTCATTTTTAAATTCCCTAGTGACATATAATGTTGAGCGTCATTTCATGTGGTTATTTGTCATCTTTATATCTTATTTGGTTAGGTGTCTGTTCAGATTTTCTGCTCTTTTTTTAAGAGTAGTTTTAGGCTCAGTGCAAATTTAGGGGAAAGTACAGAGATTTCCCACATGCCCTCTACCCCTGCACATGCATAGCTTCCCCCATTATCAACATTCCCCATCAGATAGGTACATTTGTTATAACTGATAAAACTACATTGACACATCATAATCACCCAATATCCATATATTACATTAGGGTTCACTCTTGATGTTTTACATTCCATGAGTATGAACAAATGTATAACAAAATGATACCCTATAGTACCATACAGAGTATTTTCACTGCCTTAATAATCCTCTGTGCCCTGCCTGTTCATCCCCTACCAATCCCTAGCAACCAATGGTCTTTTTACTGTCTCCATAGTTTTACCTTTGTAGTCATTTCAGATTGTTTTCTTTCACTTAATAATATGCATTTAAGGTTCCTCCATGTCTTTTCATGGCTTGATAACCCATTTCCTTTTAGTGTTGAATAATATTCCTAGATGTACCACAATTTATCAGTTATTCTACTGAAGAACATCTTGGTTGCTTCCAAGTTTTGGCAATTATGAATAAAGCGGCTGTAAACATCCATGTCAAGGTTTTTGTGTGGACATAAGTTTTCAACTCCTTGGGTAGATACCAAAGAACATTCTCACTAGCATTTGGAATTATTAGTGTTCTGGATTTTCTGGCCATTCTGTTAGGTGTTTAGTGGTATTCCATTGTTGTTTCAATTTGCATTTCCCTAATGACATATGATGTGAGGCATCTTTTCATATGCTTATTTGCCATCTGTATATCTTTTTTGGCAAGGTGTCTATTAAAATCTTTGACCCAGTTTTTCATCAAGGTTGATTGTTTACTTACTGATGAGTTTTTAGAGTTCTTTGTATATTTTGGATAATAGTCCTTTATCAGATATGTCTTTTGAAAATATTTTCTTTCAGTCTGTGGCTTGTCTTCTCATTTTCTTGAGATTCTCCTTTACAAAGCAAGAGTTTCTGATTTTTGTGAAGCCCAGGTTATCAATTATGTCTTTTATGAAGTGTATCTTTGGTGTCATATCTAAAAAGTCATTGCCATTCCCAAGGCCATCTAAGTTTTCTCCTATGTTATCTTCTAGGAGCTTTGTAAGTTTACACTTTACATTTGGTCTGTATTCCATTTAGAGTTCATATTTGTGAAGGGTGTAAAGTCTGTGTCTAGATTCTTTTTTTTTTTTTTGGCATGTGATTGTCAAGTTGTTCAGCACCATTTGTTAGAAGGATTATCTTTGCTCAATTATATTGTCTTTGTTCCTTTGTCAAAGATCAGTTGACTGTATTTATGTAGGTCTATTTCTGGGCTCTCCATTCTATTCCAGTGGTATCTTTGTCTCTTCTTTCACCAATATCACACTGTTTTGATTACTTTAGCTTTATAGTAAGTCTTGAAGTCAGATGGCATCATTTCTCCAACTTTGTTCTCCAATATTGTGTTGGCTATTCTGGGTCTTCTGCCCCCACCCCCCCCATATAAACTTAACATCCATTTGTCAATATCCACAAAATAACTTTCTTGGATTTTGATTGGAATTTTATTGACTCTGTAGATCAAGCTGGGAAGGAGTAACATCTTGACAATATAGAGTCTTCCTGTTGATGAACATGGAATACATCTCCATTTATTTATTTCTTTTGTTTCTTTCATCAGAGTTTTGTAGTTTTCCTCATATGGATCTTGTACACATTTTGTGAGATTTATACCTAAGTGTTTCATTTCTTACACTAATTTAAATGATATTTTATTTTTTATTTCAAATTACATTTGTTCCTTGATGCTAAATAAGAAAGCAATTGACTTTTGTGTATTTATTTTGTATCCTACAAACTTGCTGTAGCCACTTTTTAGTTCCTGGTGTATTTATGTCAATTTGGGCTTTTCTACATAGGCAACCATGTTATCTGTGAACAAAGACAGTTTTATTTCTTCTTTCCCTATCTGTATACGATTTATTTCCTTTTCTTGTGTTATTTCATTAGTTAGGACTTCCAGTATGATACTAAATAGGACTGATGAGAGGGGACACCTTTGTCTTCTTCATGAAGTTAGCAGAAATGATTCTGGTTTCTCACTAGTGAGTCTTATATTAGCTGTAGGTTTCATGTAAATGTTCTGTATCAAGTTGGAGAAGATCCCCCCTACTCCTGGATTGTTGAGTTTTTTTTATCAAGAATGAATATTATATTTTGTCAAATGTTTTTCACATCTCTTGATATAATTATGTGATTTGTTCTTTAAGCCTGCTGACATGATGGAATACGTTAATTGATTTTTAAGTGTTGAACTAGTCATACATATCAGGAATAAATCCTACTTGGTTATGTTCATGATTCTTTTTAGACATTGTTGGATTTGATTTGTACTTTTTTGAGTATTTTTGCAACCACGTTTACAAGAGTTATTGGTCTTTTTTTCCCCTTTTTTATACTCTCTTTGTCTGGCTTTGGTATTAGGGTATTGCTGATCTTATAGAGATGAGCTAGGAAATATTCCCCCTGCTTCAATTTTCTGGAAGAGATTGGTAAAATTTCTTCCTTAAATTTTGGTAGAATTCACCAGTGAACGCATCTGGGCTTGGTGCTTCCTGTCGTGGTAGGTTATTAATAATGATTCAATTTCTTTAATATATATAAGCCTATTCAGATAATGTATTTCTCCACGTGTAAATTTTGGTACATTGTGTCTTCCAAATAATTGGTACATTTTACATAGGTTATCAAATTTGTGGACAAAAAGTTGCTCATAATATTCCTTTATTATATTTTCAAATATCAATGGGATCAGTAGTGATAGCCTTTTTTTTTCATTTCTGGTATTAGTAAATGTGTGCTCTCATTATTTTTCTTAGTTAATTTGACTAGCGGTTTATCAACTTCATTGATATTTTCAGAGAGTTAGCTTTTGGTTTTGTTGACTTTATTGATTTCTGTTTTAAATTTCACTGATTTCTACTCTAATTTTTATTATTACTTTTCTTCTTACTTTGGATTTAATTTGCTCTTTTTCTAGTTTCCTCACCTTGGGTGAGACAGAATGGATAGGTTTCTGAAGTTGTCAAAGGTGAAATGGGGCTGGAGTTTTATTATTTCCCTTCTCCTAAGTCAGTTAGGCTTTATTAAAACCCAAGTCAGTTAGATTTTGGCAAAATAGTTACTTTAGAGGCCATTTCTTTGTTAAGGAGAATAGAATGCTTTTGGAATATTTCAAAATGCTGCTTTCTCCTCACACTGTGGGACTCATGAGGGCATTTCTCTCTAATGTTCATCCTGAGAACCTAGTGGGACTATTGGAGGTAAAACTCGCATAAGCATGAAGTACCTTGTAAGACTGGGCCTGCCTGGAGTTCCTAACTCTCAAGCTCATCCAAACTGAGCTTCCAACAATTCAGCAATTACAGTTTAAGTGTTCCTTCCATCAACTCTCTGATGTATCACATATCTAAAAATAATTGATTTTGTTTGTTCATTTTTTTTCTTTTTGTGAAAATGAAGTGACAATTTTCAAGATTTCTACATGTTTGTTAAACCAGAAACCAGAAGTTATCACAGCTTTTCAAAGGCCTTTGTTAATTTCTTTATGTATTTATTTCTGCATTTATTTCTATCAAGTTATTTTTCTCCTGATGAAAATTTGTTTTTTTCTGCTTCTTTGATTGCCTAGTAATTTTTGACTAGATGCTGGACATTGTATATTTCATATTGTTCAGTAAAGGATTTTTTTTTTTGCATCCTTTAAAGAGCACTATACTTTGACCAGGCAGACAGTTAAGTTACATGTGGGTTATATTAATCCTTTCAGGCCTTCCTTTTTAACTTTGTAAATGTGTCCAGAGACTCTTGATTGTAAGGCTAACTCACCTTCGCTACTAAGGCCTAATGTATCATGAGGTGTCTCCACTTTGGCTTTTAAGAATACAAATTACTTCTATCTCATGTGAACTCCAAAAGTTCTTCACCCTTGGCTTTCCCATGTTCTTTCTCCAATTTCATGGAGTTTCACCCAATGTTTGTGTAGATCAGTACTCAGCCAAAGACTCAAGATGACCCTCCTGCATTTTTCCAAACCTTTCTCACTATGTGGCTCCCTCGACTCTCATATTCTTCCCCCAAAGTTCATTCCACTACAGTCTTCCCGAGCTTTTATCTCTACTTCCTTAACTCCGTTTGATTACCTGGCTCTGTTTGTGTTCCCCATCCCTGTGCTGTGCCTCCAGTCATTAAGCTGTGATAACGGTATGACCACTTCATGTGCTTCTTCTCTTAGGGATCATCATCCTGTGCTGCCAGAAGTCCAATGTCTGAAAACACTTATGACATATTTTTTTTTCTGGCTTCTAGTTATGGACTATTCCTACCACAGTTACTTCTTCATGGGCCTACGAAGATGCCTCTGGCTCCATTCACAACAAACATCTAGATGTGTGACCACACTATCAATTTAAGAAAATGTTATTTGGGAACTGAAATATCTAATAATTGTCAGTAACCAATAAAGATAATCCTTGCTTTCAAACTATTTGTATTCATTGCCCAAATATCAATAATATTTGTATTTAGTGATAAAATCATAAAAATAATTATCCAATATTAACCTATTTTATATGATTTATAAATGGCAAAAGAACTACAGAGTTAGCTACCAATCAGCAATTAGAACATTTCACCTTGTTTTACTTACAAAGTGGAGAATCCTAGAAATAGATGTGTGTATACACACACACACATACACACACACACACATCTTTCTTCCCTTTTTAAAATAGGAATTTATCTATTGTCCATTTTGGAATATCTCTTTTTTGCTTAGGAGTTTATGGAATAGGCCTAATCACCCCATTTCCCTGAAAGCAAACAAAAGGTACTATTCATTTGTTAGGCTTTCCTATTCGATGCTATGAGGAAAAATAGAAAAGAAAAAGAATCTAAAATATCCATTTTCCACCAATTATTACACACAGAAAAAGTACAAAATTAGAATTAAATTTTGTAATTACTTCTTACTCCATGATAAAAAATGTGTATGTGTAAGTTTCAGAGTATTTCAGGATTTTTTTTTTACATATTATCTAGTATATACAAAACAACTGAGGTGAAGTATCATTAAATCAACACTCTTTCCCTTCCCTATTGAGTAACTATGTCAAGTACACACAATCCCAAATGAAATTTAATGCATAGTAAACTATTTAAAAATGGGTACATGTCTTCTTCAATAACTTTAGTTCAGTGATGAGAACTATTTTTTAATGATTGATATACAGCTCTATACTATTGGGATTGGGATAGGCAAATTTGCGTCATGAACCCACAACCTTCTTAGAATGAAAAGACTGATAACCAAATCCAGTTTGCCCAGGATGTTTTGTTGTGTACTCAAAGGTCCATGCTCAAATTTCAGCACCATGGAAGAATCACAAAACTAGTGGAAGAAAATTTACTAAATGTAGAAAGAAATGGTATCAATGATACAATGTATCATAGGATACAACAGAGATGCAACAGTGATCTTGAAATTTAGATATAGGAAACTGAAACTTACTCCAATTTATCCTTCCTCAGAGTAGAAGCCCAACCTGGAGAAAAGCTTTGTGAGAAATTCCAAAGAGTTGTAACACTGTAGACAGAACTAAGGAAAAATTTAATATCTTACTCTTAGCTGTGTTGTCACTGGGTTTTAATACAGGGAAGAGTGGGAAGACAAATCACTCTCCTCTCCAAGGATTCATTGCAGATCTGCATAAGGCAGCATTCTGTAATAAAAAAAAAAAGATAAGAATTCAGACTCAGATTCAGATAAGACTTGAACATTCTTCCATATTTGATTCTTTGTATCCTCCAGCCTCAAGAGTAGCCTTCTTTTTTAAGTTAATTTTTTTATGCACTGGATCCACAGAAAACAAAATAAATGTAATCAAAACCATTTACCACTTCACTAATGTCCATTTGGTTGAGTGGGGTTATCATATCACATGTTTCTATTTCCCTAAGCTTTCTGTCCTTACCTTGAGCCGTATTTTTATCACTCATTTCTACCATATCAATCATGAGGTTGGCAAACTGACATTTCTAGTATAATGAAAGATAAGAGAAATATAAGTAATTTACCAGAATTCATAGTCATAGTTACTAAACCCTGTATGCCTGGTTTGTGTATTCTCGATGATTTTACACTATCCCTTCGGCATATATAGAACTGAGAAGGAGGATGAAGATAATATATATATTAATAACCAAATATAGAGACAAAATAAACTTATTACAGATCAAGACAGCCTCCTCCCCTCAGCCCACCATAGCAGATGCAGTCTCTATACAGAGGACATAGTTTTAAAATCTTATCTCAAACGTCCAAGTCTTTATCTCTTGAGTAATAACATTTTTTTAACGACCAATATCTTGTCTCATCAATTATCTTAGTAAAGTTTGCTTTGCAAATGTATTCCCCTTTCTCCCTAAATATCACGGGCAGTCTCTAATATAGTTACTGGATCTTTTTTTTTTTTTTGAATTTTATTTTATTTTTTTAATATACAGCAGGTTCTTATTAGTTACCTATTTTATACATATTAGTGTATATATGTCAATCCCAATCTCTCAATTCATCCCACCACCAACCCTGCCCCCCACTTTCCCCCCTTGGTGTCCATATGTTTGTTTTCTACATCTGTGTCTCTATTTGTGCCTTGTGTGTTTCCTTATTAATTTTCTGTTTGGATGATCTGTCCATTGGTGTAACTGAGGTGCTAAAGTCCCCCACTATTACTGTGTTACTGTCGATTTCCTCTTTTATAGCTGTTAGAATTTGCCTTATGTATTGAGATGCTCCTATGTTGGGTGCATATATTTACAATTGTTATATCTTCTTCTTGGATTGATCCCTTGATCATTATGTAGTGTCCTTCCTTGTCTCTTGTAACATTCTTTAAAGTCCATTTTATCTGATATGAGTATTGCTACTCCAGCTTTCTTTTGCCTTCCATTTGCATGGAATATCATTTTCCATTCCCTCACTTTCAGTCTGTATGTGTCCCTAGGTATGAAATGGGTCTCTTGTATACAGCATATATATGGATCTTGTTTTTGTATCCCTTCAGCGAGCCTGTGTCTTTTGGTTGGAGCATTTAATCCATTCACATTTAAGGTAATTATTGGTATGTATGTTCCTATTACCATTTTCTTCATTAGTTTGGGTTTGTATTTGTAGGTCCTTTTCTTCCCTTGTGTTTCCCACTTAAAGAAGTTTCTTTAGCATTTGTTGTAGAGCTGGTTTGGTGGTGCTGAATTCTCTTAGCTTTTACTTGTCTGTAAAGCTTTTGATTTCTCCGTTGAATCTGAATGAGATCCTTGTTGGGTAGAGTAATCCTGGTTGTAGGTTCTTCCCTTTCCTCACTTTAAATATATCATGCCACTCCCTTCTGGTAGTTTCTGCTGAGAAATCAGCTGTTAACCTTATGAGAGTTTCCTTGTTTGTTATTTGTGATTTTTCCCTTGCTGCTTTTAATAATTTTTCTTTTCTTTAATTTTTGTCTATTTGATTACTATGTATCTCGGCGTGTTTCTCCTTGGGTTTATCCTGCCTGGGACTTTGTGCTTCCTGGACTTCGGTGGCTATTTCCTTTCCCATGTTAGGGAAGTTTTCTGCTATAATCTCTTCAAATATTTTCTCGGGTCCTTTCTCTCTCTCTTCTCCTTCTGGGACCCCTATAATGCGAATGTTGTATATTTAATGCTGTCCCAGAGGTCTCTTAGGCTGACTTCATTTCTTTTCATTCTTGTTTCTTTATTCTGTTCTGTAGCAGTGAGTTCCACCATTCTGTCTCCAGGTCACTTATCCATTCTTCTGCCTCAGTTATTCTGCTACTGATTCCTTCTAGTGTATTTTTCATTTCAGTTATTGTATTGTTCATCTCTGTTTATTCTTTAACTCTTCTAGGTGTTTGTTCTTTAATTCTTCTAGGTCTTTGTAAAACATTTCTCACATCTTCTCGATCTTTGCCTCCATTCTTTTTCCGAGGTCCTGGATCATCTTCACTAACATTATTCTGGAAGGTTTCCTATCTTCACTTCATTTAGTTGTTTTTCTGTGGTTTTATCTTGTTCCTTCATCTGGTACATAGTCTTCTGCCTTTTCATTTTGTCTATCTTTCTGTGAATGTGGTTTTCATTCCACAGGCTGCAGGATTGTAGTTCTTCTTTCTCCTGCTGTCTGCCCTCTGGTGGACGAGGCTATCTAAGAGGCTTGTGCAAGCTTCCTTCAGTTACTGGATCTTGATTCAAAGCTGGGCAAAAATCTCATGAAAACTTTTTTTTTCCTATAATGCATAACATGTGGATTTCTTGGCTTACAAGGAGACTTTAAGAAGGCATGATTCTTTAATAATATACCATAGAGAAAATGTTCCTTAAAGTATGCTTTAAGATAAAAATAATCTAATTATGTATTTATGGATAGAAAAAGAGCTCTATGTGGTTAGCCTGGATCCAACTATGATAATATGATTTTCATGAAATTGGCACAGTTTACCACATGAGACCACAAATATTAGATTGCTCATCATAGGTGGGCTTTCTCTAAGATTTTAATCATGAACAGCCAATGACTGCATCAAATACCAATTAAGTTTGAAATCAAATAGGCTGTTTCCTATATTAAGTACAATTTAAGGAGACATCACATTTGATTCATATGTAAATATCTGGCAAAAATCCTAAAGCTACTTGTTGGCCCATTTTTCATCTTTGGTAGATGAGAACATATTTTGCCAATGTGAGAAGCTACTCAGTCTCATGGGTTTAGGGTTTTGATTCAAATCTAGAAAGTACTTTAGTTTTTGATATTGTTTACACTTAGCAAAGCACAATTTCCAGTTTCTACGAAAAAAAAATGGACTTAGAGCCCTCTCTAAACAAATAAAACAGAAATACTCAAAATATTTGGGGAGCCAAAAAAGGAAAAAAAAAAAGTGCCACAAATCTCTTTTTGGTTCATGAAGTATATATAACTTTAAAACGTAAGGATTTAGTTTCCCTAAATATATGCCTGGACTTAAAGATCACAGGGAAAAATTTGGTCTAAAAATAAGTCTGAGGTTTTATTTCAACTATATTACTTATAAAATAATTCATGAAGACTGATGACTTCAAAACATAGAGTTGTGTCATCCTTTTCTAATTCATGTGAAACAAATGGAAACACTTTGAACATGTGTCTGTCTTTCATAATATTATGCATTTTTCCCATCCCCATAAAACCTCAAGCCATGTATAACAGTATTCTTAACTAATGAAATTTTAGTCATCCAAACAAATTGAGACAACTGCAAACTAAAAACTATAAACTAACTGAATGGATAACTTTTTTCACTTGACATTATTTCAAAATTAAGGTTAGCAAAATATAAATTGGGCGTATTTTCCCTAGGTTTACACTATTCTAACCTGTATTTGTAAGGAGTGAGAAATGAATGAAGAAATTCTTTCTTGCTGAAAGATTTACAATTAGGCAGTAACTAAGGCAGAATCAGTCATCTGTAGCCACTTTGAAGTGTATAAACCTTTTAGTGAAAAGTGATGTCTCTGAGTGCTTATCTCGTTGGAATAAAAATGCATGTATCTGGACACAAGAACCTTAACTGTGGATATAGAATAACTGTAGATTTGCTTTTTGAAATAAAACATTCTTAGTGAAGAACTTCATATGCATATAAATAGATGGTGAGCAAAAAACATGTGGCTCATGGTTAAAAAAATAGGAAAAAAATATTGTTCTTGTTTCAATTTTGAGGCTGACAACCATAGATAAAGACAATTTGCAGCTTTTATTCCCCCAGTTCAGTAAAATATTTGGTTTGTTAATTTTTAAAAGACACTTTATACAGAAGCCTCCAATGGAGAATATTTTACAAAATAAAATTTGCAAAAATGTTCTTAATTTCATTTGTCTAGCAAAGCCTGACTCTTTTATAAGCTGTAATTACTAACACTTTTGAGCACAGTTAAGTCTAAAAAAAAGAATTCCCACACATATCACCTGAATTTGACAAATTTTCCCAAATTAATTTTCATGGAAAATATATCACATGTTGAAATTTAAGTTGATGGATTTTTATAGAGTTAATATCCATTCTTTTTAAAAATTGTTCCTAGAGAACTGGTCAGTGAATTTTCATCTTCTGCTTTTAGGGCTGGACAATAATCCTTCTTTCTTGTATATTGATTTTGTCCAATCCCATCCCAATAATTATGCCTCAATGAAATTTCACTTTCCTTTAAATATTGTTTTATACAATTCATTTCCAGAGAGTTACATAGCTAGTTTTCCATTGATTAGAAAGAATGAGTATACATTTTTTCCAGTTTTTTTTTTTTCACTTGATTTGTAAGATTTCTCTTGTGACTCACCTCAATATGCTAAAGTAGCTTATGACATTGGCCTGTTAAAATCTAAATACTTTAAAGCTTGAACGATATTTAAAATGAATAATTTTGTGAATTCCTTAGCTTTTAGAGAAAAACAAGGTAAAGAATTAGCACTTCAAATTTATATCAAACTGCCAAGGAAAGCCACTAGGCCTTCTCAAAACTGACCACTCTCCTCCTCCATGATTAAGATAAGATAGATGACTTGTTAGTTCAGTTCCATTTTCAGTTTTAGCAATGTCTTAATTGGAAAATTGCAAAACAATGTTGTCATGCAAGACTTTCAGGAGTACATCTGTTTCTAATGTACGGTGCATAATTTAATGACGAGACACTTCAGTGGTCTACCCATTGCAAATCTCAGTTATTAAATATGTCTGGAGCAAGACGTCTTTAAATAGTAGGCACTTTTTTTGGTACATTAATTTTCTCACACTCAGAAGCAGAAAATGTAATTCTCACTGTCACTTTGTGTAAAGCTCTATTTACTTTAAAATGCTATTTGCAGACTAAATGTCTTGTTCAAACTGATTAACTATAGTGGGATTTAAAAGTTTTATAAAACCTATTTATTATGGTTAATGTTTTTAGAATTTTTTTCTTCCCTTCAGACTATAGTTTAAGAACTCTACCTAATTGGCAATAAAACGCAGGCTCTCAAGGCAAACCTTGAAAAAGATAAACCAACAGTATTCCAGAAGACACTGAAATTTTAAAATGCAAGACACAACTTGGTGTGTGTCTGGAAGTATAAACATAGAAGGTAAACACTTCTCCAAGAGATTAGGAATGGAGAGCCAAAGCCAAAATAACCGTCCCCAGACCACAGTGGCCCAGTGGTTACCAACACTGTTTTCAATGATTCAACTTGGCTAACCACATGCTTGCTAAGTAGCTTGGTATCCAACAAACCTTTTACAGTGCACAAGATATAATTATATGTGGTTAAATGTGGTTATCCTGTTTAGAACTTGTCTGACCAGTATTCCAAAGAGATAACGAATGTTGATGATAATCTCGTATGTTACTAGGTAAGGGAAAAATATCCCACTAAAGAACTACAAATAGAAGAACTTTTGTTAAAATTGTTAAAATACTATTTATTATCAGCCTCCATCTTCAGTTTTAGAGAGATAGTACCTTGAAACAATTAACTCCACTCTTCATTTAGAATATCAAATAACTCTTGTATTTACATTTAATCCTATCCTAGAGTTGAAAAAGTATTTCCCAGTGAGATCTTATTTTTTTTCAGAAGGTAATCATGGAATAAATAAGACTCTCCAGCATAATGTAATGCAAAGACTTTGAAGAGAGCTTTAACATTAAATTAATGACTTTATATGATTGTGACATAATCTTACAAGAAAAGTGTTAGAACTTTTAACCCTTGCATCATTGAAGACTACTGCAATCAGAGGTTTCTCAAGAAAAATCACAAGATGACAGATGAAATGACTTTAGAGATGCATTTTTGTCCTTGTTTCTCTAATTCAGGCTCTAACTCTCCTATTTTGAAGGGCACCATAATGATATCCTACATATATTGTTGCTTCTCAAATACCTGTGACATATAATTTTTCTGTAATCAGATCTTCCCCAACAATTTAATATTTTCCTGATCTTCTTTCCCTGACTTCCAACTGCTATGTACACAGAAAATATTACATACAAATCTTTAATGAATGACTAAATTCTTACTTTAGGAATTTAAGTTTGCTGGGAAAATGCATAACAAGTTCTTCAATGAAATTTAGGTTTATTTTTTAAATTACTTTCTTATTTGTATTACTACTAAAGATATAAATTTGGATATTGTCAGCATGTAGATGGTGTTTAAGCCAGTATTTGGATGAGATCTTCAAGGAAGTGAGTGTAAGTAAAGAATAAGAACATCAGGGCTTCCCTGGTGGCACAGTGGTTGAGAGTCTGCCTGCCAATGCAGGGGACACGGGTTCGAGCCCTGGTCTGGGAAGATCCCACATGCTGCGGAGCAACTAGGCCCGTGAGCCACAACTACTGAGCCTGCGCATCTGGAGCCTGTGCTCCCCAACAAGAGAGGCCGCGACAGTGAGAGGCCCGCGCACCACGATGAAGAGTGGCCCCCGCTCACTGCAACTAGAGAAAGCCCTCGCACAGAAGCAAAGACCCAACACAGCCAAATAAATAAATAAAATAAATTTTAAAAACTTGCTGTCACTACACATTTAAAAAAAAAAAAAAAAAGAACATCAAATATTGAGCTCAGGAGCATGGCAGTGAGAATCAAAGAGATGAGGAGAAGCCAGCAAAGGAGACTGGAAAAGAAAAATGAGTGAGGTGGCAGGAAAAAGCAAACTGTGTGGTGACTTACATGCTAAATGAAGCCAGCCAGTCAAGGAAGATGGAGTGATCAACACTGTCAAATGATACTGTGAGGTCAAGTAGCATGAGAACCCCAAAACTGGCCACTTGTCTAGCTGTATGAAGGTTATTAGTAAGTTCAACAATATCATTTTTTGGTGGAGTAGTGGGGGCAAAAGCCCAACTTGAGTAGATTAAAGAGACTGGTAAAATAAAAATTGGAGACGCATACACAGTCATCTCTTTTGAAGAGTTTTACTGTAAAGGGGAGAAAGGAAATGTGATGGTAGTTGGCAGGGGAAGTATGGTTAAGAGAAGTTCTTGTTTATGCATGGTAGTCTGTACCTGTTACTCCCAAACTCCTAATTTATCAACCTCCCAGCTCCCTTTGCCCTTTGGTAACCATAAATTTGTTTTCTATGCCTGTGAGTCTGTTTCTGTTTTGTATATAGATTCATTTGCGTTATTTTTTTAGATTCCACATATAAGTGCTATCACGTAATATCTGTCCTTCTCTGTCTTACTTCACTTAGTAGGGGGAGCTATATTCAATACCTTGTAATAACCTATAATGGAAAATAATCTAAAGTATATATATAATTGAATCACTTTGCTGTACACCTGAAACTAACACAATATTGTAAATCAACTATATTTCAATGAAAAAAAGATAAAAAAGAGAAGTTCTTGTTTAAGATGAGAGAAATAATAGCACAAAAATAATCAAGAAGAGAGGGAAAATAATAATATAGGAAAGAAAGGAGAGAATTGATGGAAAAATGTCTCTGAGTAGATATAAGGTGTTTAGTATCTAGGCTACAAGTTGAGGAACTGTATTTAGAAACATGGAAGGAAGAGTATGCAGATGCAGGACCCAGTAGGTGGGGAATATGGGGGTGGAGGCCAACGGAAATTCTCTTCAGATTGCTCTAAGTGTTATAACCTGAGAGTGAGTGTGGGAAAGGAGGTTTTGAGGAAAGAGGATAAGGTATGAAATTTTTTGGAAGAAAGTAGAATTGGGCTTCCCTGGTGGCGCAGTGGTTGAGAGTCTGCCTGCTAATGCAGGAGACACGGGTTCGAGCCCTGGTCTGGGAGGATCCCACATGCCGCGGAGCGGCTGGGCCCGTGAGCCACAATTGCTGAGCCTGCGCGTCTGGAGCCTGTGCCCCGCAACGGGAGGGGCCGCGATAGTGAGAGGCCCGCGCACCGCGATGAAGAGCGGTCCCCGCACCGCGATGAAGAGTGGCCCCCACTTGCCGCAACTGGAGAAAGCCCTCGCACGAACCGAAGACCCAGCACAGCCAAAAATAAATAAATAAATAAAATAAATAAATTAAAAAAAAAAAAATTTAAAAAAAAAAAAAAGAAAGTAGAATTAACGAACTAGAGTTATGTCTTATGACTGCCTAACACTTGGTTTGAACATTATTTAAAAAGTTGCCACTAGTTTAAGAAAATCTATTCTCAAGATCAGAGAACTTTAAGAAGCCTAACTCTACTACAGCATTAGAGTCTGAATTCCTTTTATTTCTGTTTGATTATAGAATATTTTAGACATATACAAAGTAGAGGAAATAGTGTAATAAATGCTTATGCATCCATCACCCAGTTTCAACCTAAGGTCAATCATCGTTCTCTCTCCTTTCTCCTTAAGTATTTTAAAACAGCCTGTGTGAGTGTGTGTGTGTGTGTCTGTGTGTGTGTGCATGTGTGTATATAATATATACTCTATATGATTTTATTTAATCTGTAAACATTTCAGTATGTATCTCTTAATGACAGATACTTGTTTTTATAAACATTCCATTTTCATACGTAAAATATAAAGACAATAATTCTTTATCATTAAATACCCACTCCTTGTTCATATTTCCCTGATTTGTTTGCTTTAATTGGGATCCAATTACAATAATAACTTGTAATTGGATAATTTGGTTTTCAAATATCTTTACTTCTATAGTTTCCTATCCATCTGATTATATTTCTGTAAAACTTATTGCTTATTATTGTAGAAGAAACTGGTTTGTTCATCATACGGAGTTTACAACACTGTGGATTTTGCTAATTACATAACTATGGTGGGTTTAATATGTTCTTCTAGCCCTTTAATTTTTTATCAATTGATAGTTAAATCTAATGGTTTGATCATATTCTGGTTTGATTGGGCAATTTGTTATTTCAAAGGTGGTATTATGTAATCAAATAAGGAGTTACATAACATTGTCTCTCTGTTTTCAGCCATTTATAATTGCTTAGATCTATTAATTTAATTGGAGTTTCAAATTTTTGACATTCTACCACTTCTTCTTCATGTATTAGCTGAAATAATCCCACAGAGTAAAATGTCACTTTATAACAAGTTTCTCACCCTGAATTATAGTTCATATAGAAAAGATTTGAAAAAAAATCTTGATTATTTTCCATTACGTGGAAGTTTTCAAAATAGTCAATTGGTTCCCTAGCATCTTCATAGGTCACCTACTAATGTTTATTTTAGTGTTATAATAAACTCATGGATGTAAAGAAGTCTGATGCATTTCAATCTGTTGCCTTATTTTTAATGATTTCTAAATTTCTTCTCTTTGACTACTGTTAGGCTATGCAAATTTGCTTCTGAGTCTTTTTGACCTATGTCTTAACTGAATCAGATAATAGTTTTCAAACGCTGAAAGAATAATTTCTCAAAATTTTGTGCTATTCACTATGCAATGGCTACAAATGTGGACCATTTAAAAATTTAATCTGCATGATAACACTTTTCAATTATTTTGTCTAGACCAAACTACAGCCAGTGGGCTAACCACCTGGTTTTGTAAATACAATTTTATCTGAACACAGCCACACTCATTTATTTGTGTACTGTCTATGAGATTTGACAGAACCTCCAAGTAGAGTAGCTACACATAGACTATAAAGTATATATTTAAAGTTCCACAAGCTTTAAATATATACTATCTGGCCTTTTACAGAAAAGTTTGTTGATCCATGATCTAGGCAATTAACTTCATAAATCATGCCTTTATTTTAGTGTTTGCCAATTACTGTGATGTAAATGCCCAGACCATTCAAATTCCAAGACACCAACATGATAATCACTGAAGGCAGAGCTGGGAAGAAATGCACATCAACACATTGCTATTTCTAGTTTTACTATATACTTATGAATGGCATAAGTAACTTCAACAGCACAGATAATAGCAAACTGTAGTGAAATATTAGGAATTGATGAATTTTAAGAATGCATTCCTTTTTAAAAAACTTATTTAGTTATAAGTCCATACAATTTAATCTTTAGTAATGGCTTTGTATAACAACCTGCTCATAAGGGTACTGAGAATTTAACAATCGGCTTTCAAAAACTGATGTAGGTGGCTCCAGTTCATTGCTTCTTACATCCCACTGACCATCTCTTTAGTTGAAGCATATGAACTTTGATTTTGAACCCCTAGTGGAGATACATCACTGCCCTATTGATAGTAATGTATTATTGTCTGGCAATTCAGCTATGAACTAATAGCCTCAAACATTAAGCCTTACACAGAAAAATTTAAAAACCCAAATGCTTTAGTATGATTACATTTTAAGACTATATGCAGTCATAAAGGTGCCTCTTGTAGAAAAAGAACAATTTGGCTACCTCCAAATGGTCTTTGAGATTTGAGAAGACTTGGCTGAAAGGGGGTATTGATGAATTTAAGAAAAAAATCAACATGTATTAATTAAGACTTTGAAATGCTCTTTTTACCAGCTGGTTACCATATGCACTTCACCATAGGTCCAATCATAAGTGGTTTACTGGGGTCAGAGTGAAGGCTGTGGGGCATAAGAGTGATAGTCCCACCTTCTGCCAAATGACGAACATCATTGGTTTATCAACGAACTTACACCTTCAGAGGTTGGTCACAGCCTGCCACCTCAACATAAAGCTTCAAGCACATCACTAGTACTTAATTTATAACTGAAAATAAGATGAAGCCCTTAAGTCATCTCTGGTGTAATATCTCACAGACTTTTACATATGTACTTTTATCTGTTTTCAATATGCTGTAGATTTTTTAAGAATTCTGTAAAGTTCCAGAATAACTTTTGAAAAATCTTAAGCTTTTCTTGATAGAAACAGAATAATGCTCAGAGTTCCTGAATTTCAACATCAGGCAGGTATAGATGAGAACATGCAGCCAGTGCACCTAATATTATGGAAATGCAGAGCACAACTGGAACTTGCAAGTGGAAACATCACTCAAATCTATCATAGGCTTGATTTATGGTAGGCATCCTTGAATCTACCCAAATATCTCTCCACCTGTTAAACGTATTAGACCAAAGCTTGGGCTGAGAGAAAGAATTAGAAAGTTCATACCCTGGCTATATTTTTAGTAATATTCATCAGACAAAATGTGAGAAACCTTTCTACAGTATGGCTTATGATCCAGGAAAATCAAGGGGCAGTACCATCATTCTGAAGACCTGAGAAAGTGGGTTTCTTTGATCAAAAAATGAACGGGACACTAAAATATGGTCATAGAAGAACTTAAGGCAGGGAGATGCTCAAACCCTCCCAGAGTCTGCCATTCAGTCCAGCACCTGAAAAGAAATTATTCTATTACAAAGGAATTACCATGTGAATGGTGTTTCTGCACAATTTCTGCATATGCTGCCTTGCATTTTTATCAAGACGACAAACATACACCAGCGTGAGAAAGCAGGTGCCTTTTTCCCCCATATCTTTTGAACATCAGTATTTCCCAGCAGTTAACTGCATGTGATAATGGCCAGAGCACAGAAACGTTTTGATTTAGATCCAAACTCTTCACCCAGAAGCAGCTTTTTGTTGTATATTTTAAGCTTGGAGCTTTTGATCCAGATTTCATTATATGGCAGATCATTTAAATAAGAAGGCAAGGAGGCTGATTGAGGGGAAACTTCGTAAGATGTTGGAGTCTCAAAGAATATTTCAGCTCAGAGGGATTTCTTTTTTTGCATCAAATTCAGATCCCACCTACTGAGTTAAAGCAATTAATTATTAACCACAGACATATTAAAATTACAAGATATCAGGCTGACAGCACATTGCAAGGAGCCTTCAAATTGCGATTTCCCAACCTAATGATGATGATAAGATAGGACTGAATGGCAAATTGCTATTGCTTTCAGTTGAAAATTTGAAAGTGCTGTGTCCTGATCACTTGTTATAGAGAACTGCTATTCATTCAGCAGCACTCCTAGCAGAAATAAACCCAGGGTCTGGTGTGGTGGCAGCTGAGATGTTAATTCACAAGACAGCAAGCCGAGAGAAGCTGCTAAGTGGTACAGTGGGTTAATGACACACTACAGTGCTTCACCATGGGAGACATATGGGTTGAATTCTGACATTGTTCACAAGTGAAAATTGGTTTGCCAATCTTAGATTGGTCCCTGGTGGACAGTTGTCCTTGTCCTAGACCTCCTCAGATGCTGTCCTAATTTTCTGCACAGGAGAGGCTCAAGTTTGGAAGGTCGGGAAGGTTACTTACATGAGTGCAATTGGTTTGGTAGAGTCAGAGGAGGAAATGGGCCCAATTCTCTCCTTCTTTTAATCCAGTCCCTGCCAGTACCTCATTTTCACAAGCATGAAAATCCACTCAGGGCAGCAAAAGAAAGGCAATAAACAAGGTCAATTTCCTTTCTGATAAAACTACATCCCCAAAGAGCTAAGAGGGCTTAGCATCAGTTTATTAAAAATGGGATATTTGTTTGCAACAGGCCTTGCCCTTAGTTGAGGATCATGGAACTAAAAGCTTTAGATAACATATAGTTATCATATAGTCAAAAACATATACATTTGCTAGAATAATTGTACAAGAAATGATTGTGTGTAACTTTTCACATTATGATATTCATGCTCTTAGTAGCAAGAGAATGTGTACAATATTAATAATAATTTTCTAATGCATTTGTATATTTCAGAAGACAATTTTTTTCAGCTTAAATAAGAGCCTTTCCTTTAAGAGAAAGACATTCATTTAATTTACTCCCCCATGGGAAAAAATCACCAAGAATAGACATTTAAAAATTGCAAACAAAATAAAATGATGAGAGAAAAAGAAATTTAACTACAAACCTCATCCATAAGGAACTCAAACGGGAAACAGGAAATTACAGAAGTGGATAATACTAAATTTTTCTAAGTCAGAAAATAACAAAAGATATGGAATAGAAACTAAAGCACTGAGGGAAGAGTGGAATGAAATATTTAAAAAAAAGATTAGGGAGAAATATCTAGGACAAAATAAGGGTTAACATTTAATGAAAATTAGAGGTAAATATCTATAGAAGACTTTTTAAATTGTCATACAATGAAAAATAAAATGTTGAAACAGTCTTTGTGGATTTCAAGCTGTTCAGATATTTTCAGCCTCAATAATCACTATTTTCTGGGATTAATAGTCTTTGTGGATTTCAAGCTGTTCAGATTTTCAACCTCAATAATCACTATTTTCTGGGATTAATAGTCTTTGTGGATTTCAAGCTGTTCAGATATTTTCAACCTCAATAATCACTATTTTCTGGGATCATTTAATATACTCTTTCATAAATTCTGCTTTTAACCAATTATTCCTTCTCAATCATATTTTTTTAAACTTTTAATTGGTATTGGGAATGGCTCATTGATTCAATATTTGAAGAATACACACAGTAGGGAGACACTTCAGAAAGAAGAATCAAATAGAAGATGAGAGATTTATAAGTATCACACTGAAGTAGAAAATGGAAGAAAAGTTCAAATGAAAAATTATTTGTTTGAAGAAAAATTTACTTTTAATTATTTTTTTCCACCAGCCATGATCCCTAAAGATGATAGATGCATCCAGCCCACATTTTCCTTTCTTTGGAACTTTGGCTCATCCTCTCTATAAACAGTCAACTTCATGAAGCAAACACTATCCATTATTCACATCCAAAAAGACTCTTTTATTTTCCATTGGAGTACAGTTGATTTACAATGTTGTGTTAGTTTCAGCTGTACAGCAAAGTGAATCAGTTATACATATACATATATCCACTCTTTTTTTTTTAGATTCTTTTCCCATATAGGCCATTACAGAGTATTGAGTAGAGTTCCCTGTGCTATATAGCAGGTTCTTATTAGTTATCTATTTTATATATAGTAGTGTGTATATGTTAGTCCCAGTCTCTCAATTTATCCCTCTTTTATTAGTTCATGGTCAATTTTGTCCCTCAATTCCCACTCCCATTCCTATACCAACAGCAAGTTTCCAAATGAGCTTTCAAGTTCCTATTCCCACATCAGTTTCACCTGTCTTTGGATTGTCTCCACCCTCTTGGCCCATTCAAATCTAATCCATTTTTATTCCCTTCCTAGAAAGACTTCAATGACAACTTTGGTCCATAGTGGTCTCTTAATCCTGTAACAATTAATTTATTAGGAATTATAAAGCAGCCAAAATCTGCCGTGGAATTTCCTATTTGACTTTATATAATTATGAATTCTTCGTGTGTCTTTGTTTAGTCTCCTCAAATAAACTTTAAGATTAAGAAAAACACAGATACACGAAGTAGTTTTTCAATAAACATTTTGAGATTATATTTCTCTTTTGACTTTACATATTTATTTTGATATACCAGAATAGCTAGCACACTGCCCTGCCCAGAGGAGTAACTTAATAAATATGCTTGAATGAATGTTCACCATAAAATAATTACAACTTCTTTTTCTTTGTTAAGATTATCCTCCCCAGTTCTAATACGATATTTAAAACGTTCATAAAACTTAAATGAAACACAAAGCAGAATCATTTAATTCTCTGCTATTAATCTGATGACAGATTTTAAAAGTAATAAGACTGCATTTTGATTTTAAAATACTTCAATACTTTGAAAATTATGATATAATTCAAGTGCAACTTTGGATTCTTTCCAAACAAATTGTGACAAATTTAAAATTCTTTAAAACCCTCCAAGACCTTTTCTACACAGAGCATAAGAGCAGTTTCTATTCAATTTTAGGCATAGTAGAATGCCAATTAGAAACATTTATGCATCAAAGTACTTGGAAAGACAACATGGCCTAAATATATCCAAAGTTTAGACTATTTGAAACACTGAGGTGTTAAGAACCTGGAGCTCCATACTGGTGGGACATTGGTCCATTTTCATTCTTCTGGTGCAAGTAATTTTGAATAGAATAAATAGGGCAACTAATCATAGAAGAATAATTTTTACTGGAATAAAAGAATGTTTGAAGAACTACATATCCATCCCTTTTCTATGTTTTTGTCTGCTAATGTTGAAAAACTAATCAAAGCAGGGAAATTACCATCTGCCTCCCCACTTCCTCTTACCTAGTTTAGAACCATTCAGTCTATTTCTTCTAATATACAGGAAAATCATCCTTCCATAACATGGTCAGATTTTTGATGAGGATAGAGTGCTATCCCTGCCTGTCTCAAGCTTTAAGGCTTCTCCTTCAACATACAATCTTAGAATCTTCAACTTCATCATACTTCCCCACAAGAAAGACAGACAGACAGGGACAGACAGATGGACACACACACACACACACACACACACACACGAAAGAAACAAAGTAGAAATAACTGAAGGAAGAAAGGAAGAAGCTCAAGGGGAAAAGGGGTGACCACTAGTGGTACAACACATTTTGGGAGATGTATCCACAAGTGCAGCACTGTAGCTGGGGACAGGAGACAGAAGACTGAGAACACATAACTCTGTCTATGGGCAAACACTTGGTCTGGGTGGACTGCTTCAAGAATCTGTTGTCATAAACAAAAAATAGCAATAACAAACAATGAAGTGAGCTATAAAATTTCTGCAAAACAAGGAAAAATAAATATCATTTGAAATGAGTTTCTATAGCCAAGATTACCAACCAGTGTACTGGAGCACATCTAGATGCTGCAGACAGACTACAAGTGGCTGAAATGTATTCTTCTCAGCTCTCAAAGTAACCAGGCAGAGCCTGAAGTATAGCTGGAACCCATGTAGCAGTCCAATCAATTTGCCCTGGTTCAAATGTCCCTTATCTACGTGTGTGAAGAATGATGCCAGAAAAAAACAAAAGTATAATGAAATTATTTACTACCCTCAGTAGTAACCAAGTTGACATGATTTCTATGAAAAAGCAAAAAACTGTTAAGTTTTTAATATCTATATTTGTTTATATCACCATCCATTCAAACAGGAGGTTTCTGGATCAAGAGAGGTTGTTATTACTGACAGTAATAACTATACCAGTTCTCTACACACCAATTTTTTTTTCCTTCTTCTGGGGTCATGCTGTATGAACAGGCTGGCATATATGGGTCATACAACAGGAGAGGAGCCCTGAAATTAGGAATCAGGGATTTAATGTACTGCTGTCCTGTTAACATCCTGCCCTTCTGAGAAATGAATCTCCCTAATGCAAACAAATTCTCCTCAGGTAGAGAAAGGGAAGATCCCTTGGGTAGAAAAGTAATGGTCTCTAGATGAGCTGTAAGACAAGTGTCTCCAGGTTTACATCTGCATGTACCCAAGGCTCCATGTTTCTTTCCCCTTTGGAATGTGAATACATACTTTGGGGACCTAAACCTCTCTAGAGTTCTATCTTTTCAGACACTTTAACTTCCAAGGCTTTCTATTAACCCACATTCCAGTTTTCCTTGGTTAGAGGGCCCTAACCTTTCAGAAACATGAAAACGTTTGCTTTTTTGGCAAAAGAAAGAGGAAGAAAATAAACTGAGGTAAAAAGATGCCAGAATGCAATGAAAGAGGGGTTACAACATCTGGATTATAAATAATCAAATTCTAAGAGAAAATGTTTAATCTGGATGAGAAAACCTACAGAACACAATCAAAACTGTGTGAATCAAACCAGACATGTGGGATCAAATATGGGAAAGCACCTAACACAATACAGAAGATGAAAGCAGTGAGCTGAGGCACTGTGAGAAGAGAGCCTTGAGGAACATGAACATGTATGGGAAGAAGAAAACTGAAAGGATCTCAAGAAAGAATGTCCAGAGGGCTGGAAGAAAATCAAGGAATTTGTAGTGTCACAAAAAGTGGAAAACTTTAAGAAGGAGCAGGAATGTTAAATATTCTTTTAAGCAATTTAACAGTGGCAAAATGTTGCTAAGAGGGCGAGTATTGGGTTGGCCAAAAAGTGCCTTCGGCTTTTAAGTAAAAATAAAAGACACATTTTTCATTTTCACCAAGAACTTTATTGAACAATGTATTCACCCTTTTGCTCCACTACCTTCTGCCATTTTTCAGGCAACTGCATAATTCCATCTTCCCAAAACTTTTTATTTTTTTGAGCAAAGAACTGTTCCAAGGGCCTTTTACAGTCTTCCAGGGAATGGAAATTTTTTCCATTAAGAGAATTTTGTAAAGACCTAAATAAATGGAAATCCAAAGGTGCAATGTCTGGTGAATACGGTGGATGAATCAGAACTTCCCAGCCAAGCTGTAACTGTTTTTGCCTGGTCATCAAAGAAACATGCGGTCTTGCATTATCCTGATGAAAGATTATGCGTTTTCTGTTGACTAATTCCGGATGCTTTTCGTCAAGTGCTGCTTTCAGTTGGTCTAACTGGGAGCAGTACTTGCTGGAATTAATCGTTTGGTTTTCCGGAAGGAGCTCGTAATAAAGGACTCCCTTCCAATCCCACCATATACACAACATCACCTTCTTTGGATGAAGACTGGCCTTTGGTGTGGTTCATTTCACTTGCCCCACGATCTCTTCTGTTCCACATTATTGTACAGTATCCATTTTTCATTGCCTGTCACAATTTGTTTTAAAAATGGAACGTTTTCATTACCTTTAAGTAGAGAATCACATGCGGAAATATGGTCAAGAAGGTTTTTTTTGCTTAACTTATGTGGAACCCAAACATCCAAGCGATGAACATAACCAAGTTGGTGCAAATGATTTTCAAAGCTTGATTTGGATATTTTGAGTATGTTGGCTATCTCCCATATGGTATAACGTTGATTGTTCTCAATGAATGTCTCGATTTGATTGCTATCAACTTCAACTGGTCTACCCGACCTCGGAGCAACATCCAGCGAGAAATCTCCATCATGAAACTTCACAAACCACTTTTGACACATTTGATCAGTCACAGCACCTTCTCCATATGCTGCACAAATCTTTTTTTGCATTTCTGTTGCGTCTTTACCTTTCTTGAAATAATAAAGCATAATATGCCGAAAATGTTGCTTTTTTTCTTCCATCTTCAATATTAAAATGGCTACACAAAAATTCACCAATTTTTTAAGGCTTTCTTTAGATGCACGCTGATATGACAGTTGTCACATACAATCTAACAAAAGTGTTTTGAATGAAGTTAAAGACAACTAAGCACTACTAGAGCCATCTTATGGAAAAAAACAAATGAAACTTTTGGCCAACCCAATAAAATAAATAATAAGATACTGGCTAAAGACATTCACAGGAAGGTGAAGTACAAGATGGAGTCAAGCTCTTTGAGAAATGACTGGATGACACTGAAGGAGTGATACAAATTTAATTTTTGAATGTAATTAAGCTATTAAGAAACAGGCAAGAGTAGGTAAGTAATTAGAAAAAGAAACTGTGTTGTGCTGAGATGTCTGAAACTGCATAAATGTTGTTGACTGTGTAATTCACAGAGTAACGGTCCTGAGAAGGGCTGGAGTTGGCATAGGGAGGAATGGACAGGAGGAAGAATCCTTCTTCTATAAGAAGCCAGAAAGAGGAAATGCCAGGCAGATATGTTTTTAGGTTCAAGGGCAGAAATCTGAGAGACTTATTTGCTGACGGTTTTATTTTTCTCCATGAATTAGAAGGTGGGCTAAGAGGGACAAAATGGAATCATAAGAAGAGTAGATAACTATTGAAATAGATGTGATAGAGAATTGAAGAAGGAAGCTTAGAGAAACAAGGAAACATTGCTAGGCAGCAATAAAGTTGGAAACCACTGTGTGATTTTTTTTAAGCAGTACTCAGAAACCCAGGAATAGGAATAAAGAAGATGAACTGTTAGGGTGTTCAGTATTGGTGGGTCTCAAGGCATTTGTGACAAACAGACAATGGGTAAACAGACATAAGGATATTGGCAAGAAAAAAGGTTGATGTTATGAATTTTCATGTGGCAATTTTGTTCCCCAAAGGACATTTGATAATGTCTGTAGACATTTCTGATTGTCATAACTTAAGAGGGACTACTAATAGAATAGGGGTGTTAGTTTAAACTATAGCCCTGATATTAACTTTAGTACAAAAAATTGGCCGTCACTCTCAACAGAATTGCCAGAGGGCATGAGGTGTTCCCACCCAACTTTAGGCTTGCCCTGACATTCAAAAGGAATTCCTTAGCTAAAAGAGATATTGGACCTTCCAAAATTGGTCTAAAAGGTAGTTAAGGAAGAAAGAAAGATGAACCCACTTTATAGGTAAGATTTCCCTACTCTCTGAGCCTCTCTCTTCTGATTATGCTCTTTGTAGAAAGACTTGTATTTTTGTACACCAGTGGCGTTTTTGATGAATTTCTTTACCACCAAAGATCATGATTTTTTTTGTTGCTTTTGCAGATTAAAAGTCACAGTTCATTTCTGTTGGATGAACCTCTTTGTTATACCATCTGAAGGGTTTTGGGAAAAAAACCCAACAATGTCATATTCTTATAAAGACAGAAAAAGAAACATAGTATTACTGATTCAACATGATAGCTATTTCTAAGGCAGAATTAAAATAGCATAATTTCACCAATTTACTTTTTTACTCTAATACCATAGTTCATTACTTTATACATCGAGGCACTTTAGAACCTCTCGTATGCTTTTACTCTATCACTTACTAGCTGGCAATTACTACTTCATCTTTGGTCTTTATGTTCTTAAGAATTTGAACTCATAAAACAACATTGTTCTTATAACTGTGTAAAAACCACAGGAAAAGGAAAACTCCCTGTCTTTATCAAGCCCCACTTGTGAACAGTTTTACATTTATTATGCTTATTATACTTTAATGTGTTTTAAAATTAAGGTGGAATTGCATGCTCTTTTCGGAAAAGGGAGAGAAATCAAGAAATCATTCTCACTGAACTACATTGGGAACACACATTAAGGGGTTTTAAGAAAATTAAAGCAACTCCCCATGTTGCAGAAAGAAGTTTAAAAAGTGTCTGAACTAAAGCTAATACCACGTGTGGACCATGCCCAGATAGAATGGAGGGATGTTATACCATGCCTGCCTGGGGTGTCCCAGGGGCCAATTCATGGGAGAAGAGTAAAGGGACATAACAAAAGGAGGATGGTGTCACTTGGAAAAGCCTTTGTACTATGGTTAGGTCAGGGTTAAGTTCAGTGCTATGAGGAATCCCTATAAGCCACGTCAGTGGACGGTTCAAACAAAGCTGATAGAAGAGAGGTGAAAGCCCAAAAGTTACAAGTTACACAGTGAAATAGGTATCGATATGTACAAAACTATGACCATTAAAGCATTCTGAATGCTGAAAATGTTGAAGAGGGAACATCAGAAACAGTCTTTGCAAAAGCCAGTTAGTCATCAGTAAGGGTGGAGATTTTATAAGATATATCCAATGAATGCTGACTCTCTGCAAAGGGCTCCTTCTCAAATGAGTCACTTACATACTTTTCCCTCCACATCAGGAGCACAGTCTTAAAAAGGAGCAAGGCCCACTAGAAAAATCTTATAGGTAGCATGTTAAGATTATGTAGGCAGGGCACACTGTTGAGAAGGGTGAATTTGAATATACAAATAACTGATCTTTGTAACATAATTTTTAAAGAAGACTACATTTATTCTTAGGACTACGAATTTTGCCTAAAATGTTTGAAAAATTCAACATACATCAATGTAATAGTCAAGAAATGACTTGTTGATTTCCTCTTTGATTGACATTAATACAATGTCTGGAAATGTTCTAGGAAACGTAAGTATGAAATGGACACAATCATATCTTTAAAAAGTGAGAGAAATATGTATTAAACAAATGGTAGCAGAGGTAATTGTTACATTATAGGTATAATTAATGTCATGAGGAAAAAACACAGTCTACTTCACCTAATTTAGAATTATAAGCATGAATTCCTATCAAATCACCAACTGCATTCTTCACAGAACTAGAATAAGAATTTTAAACTTGTATGGAAACACAAAGAGCCCGAATAGGCAAAGCCATCTTGAGGAAGGAAAACGGAGCTGGAGGAATCAGTCTCCCTGACTTCAGACTATACTACAAAGCTACAGTAATCAAAACAGTATGGTACTGGCACAAAAACAGAAATATAGATCAATGGAACAGGATATAAAGCCCAGAAATAAACCCATGCCCACATGGTGAATTAATATGCAACAAAGGAGGAAAGAATATACAATGGAGAAAAGACAGTCTCTTCAATAAGTGGTGCTGGGAAAATTGGACAGCTACATGTAAAAGAAAGAAATGAGAGCATTCTCTAACACCATACACAAAAATAAACTCAAAATGGATTAAAGACCTAAATGTAAGATGGATACTATAAAACTCCTAGAGGAAAACATAGGCAGAACACTCTTTGACATAAATCTCAGCAGTATCTTTTTGGATCTGTCTCTTAGAGTAATAGAAATAAAAGCAAAAATAAACAAATGGGACCTAATTAAACTTAAAAGCTTTTGAACATCAAAGGAAACTATAAACAAAACAAAAAGACAACTTACAGAATGGGAGGAAATATTTGCAAACGATTCGACTGACAAGGAATTAATATCCAAAACAGATAAATAACTCAAAAACTCAATATAAATAAAACAAACAACCCAATCAAAAAGTGGGCATAAGATCTAAATAGACATTTCTCCAAAGAAGATATACAGATGGCCAAAAGGCACATGAAAAGATGCTCAACGTCACTAATTACTAGAGAAATGTAAATCAAAACTACAGTGAGGTATCACCTCACACGGGTCAGAATGGCCATCATCAAAAAGTCTACAAATAATAAATTGTGGAGAGGGTGTGGAGAAAAAGTAACCCTCCTACACTGTTGGTGGGAATGTAAATTGGTGCAGCCACCATGGAGAACAGCATGTAAGTTCCTTAAAAAACTAAAAATAAAGCTACCATATGATCCAGCAATCCCACTCCTGGGCATATACCCAGAGAAAAACATAATTTGAAAAGATACATGTACCCCAATGTCCACAGCAGCACTACTTACAATAGCCGAGACATGGAAGCAACCTAAGTGTCCACTGACAGATTAATGGATAAAGAATACAAACACACACACACACACACACACACACACACACACACACACACACACACACACATAACCGAATATTACCCAGCCATAAAAAAGAACGAAGTAATGCCACTTGCAGCAACATGGATGCACCTAGAGATTATCATACTAAGTGCAGTAAATCAGACAAAGGTAAATATCATACGATATCACTTATATGTGGAATCTAAAAAAAATGATACAAATGAACTTATATGCAAAACAGAAATAGACTCACAGACATAGAAAACAAACTTATGATTACCAAAGGGTGGGGAGGAGAAGGATAAATTAGGAGTTTGGGGTAACAGATACATACTACTATATGTAAAATAGATAACCAACAAGGACCTATTGTATAGCACAGGGAACTATACTCTGTATCTTTTAATAACCTATAATGGAAGAGAATGTAAAAAATGAATACACACACACACACACACACACACACACACACTTATCTGAATCACTTTATACCTGAAACTAACACAACATTGTAAACCAACTATATTTCAATAAAAATTTTTAAAAAGAATTATAAGCATGCTGTACGTTATATGTGAGTATATGCCCATTCTTATATTGTGAGTTTTTAAAAAACAACTTCCTTAAAAAATCCTGTGATTCCACATAACACTACTACTCGATGGGTATACCACCCTCTTTGTTGGAAAATGTTATGTTTCAAACAGTAATTAGGTTGTAGTTTGAGAACAAATTAAAAATCAGGAAAAAATTATGAGAGAATATCTTTGCCCTTTGTTTCCCCAATAAAAAAGAATAACACAATTAATATACTTCAAGGTAGTTATGGCAGTGGAAAGCGTATGTTGGCAGTTTTTCATTCAGAGGAAGTTTATAGAATATGGTCTTTACTTTGTGGTTTAGTGTTCTTATTTGAAATGAAATACAGAAAGGTCCAACAATAATCAGGCAGACTGCCATTGAGCCTGTAGCATTTCAAGAACCACAAAGGAAGAATGAGTAATTCCCATACACCCTGAAACCACAGTTTCATATCTACCAATGATTTTTATAGCACTTGGGATTTGTTAATAGCTCATTAAGATGATTTCAACATTTGAACCTCCCATTTACAGTTGTTGATATTTCATTGCCCCAAAATGATTAGTTAGCCTAGCCAAATCTTGATTCATATCCTACCACAAAGGATCTCCATTTCCACTAACTTTTGCTGGTTTGCATTATTCTTAGTGATTGACTGTTACATTAACAGTTCCAATTTTCATCTTTACTTGCCCTGATTTAGTTAATAAAGACATGTAGCTAAGGTGGTGAATTTGGCAAGAGAGCTGTCTTTTAGGATCTGGACAGCATGGAAAGACTCCAGAGACGTGTTAAATTACACACAGGACTTTGAAGGGCCATGGCCATCCCTTGTCTAAAATCAGACAGATAGGAAAATTGAGACCAAATGGAGGAAGGCTTTATTTCAAATGAAATGATTTCAAGTCATGCTAATGTCTGGCATCAATTTGAAATTCCTTAAATGAAACCACATGATTTCAGTACTAAACAAGGTCTATCACTTTTAATGATCCAAAAGAAACCTTTGACTGAAGTGCCATAGGGCAATTTAGTGAAAGTCTTAGAACATTATTTTCTGTTTAAAACCAAGACATAGGAAGCAATAAATGATAATCAAGTATGGATGCTATTCATCACCTATATATCAATTCAGTATCAAAATAGGGTTAAAAAAATTAGACAGTCATAGGAAGACCCAGGTAAGAATGGAAAGCCATAGGAAAAAAAACTTAGTTTGAAGCTTATCCCTCTAATGTGGAGAAGAAAACAAAAATATAGGTAAATATATAAAACTGCCATTATTCATTGTACACAGTATCTGAGTCACACATTACTTTTAATAATGATGTCATCTTGGATTTATATGGTAATATGTCTCCAGAAAAGCAGAAATTCTCCTTTATATTGAGGAATACATTACTACCAATATTAGCAACGATGTTTATAGATGAAGATTTTAGTGAACGAAAAATACATAATTTATCCAAGGTCACACAGTTCATCAGCATTAAAGGAGGATAAGAATCTAAGTTTGATTTATAATCAAATGTTCTATTCATGATTAAGAGTTCTTAACCTGGAGCCAAGAGCTTCAAGGACCTATGAACATCTGAAATTAAATGCAAAATGCCATCTATATGTATGTTTCTCCCCCTTTGGGAGAGGATCAGATTATCAAAAGGGGTCATGAAATAAAAAATATTAAATACTACTTATTTGACTAAGCTACTTCTGTACTAGATTTCTCAAAAAAGGGACCATGTTCATTGCCATAATAAATTTAAAGTTCAGCCAAAGTTTCTAAATGATATGTTAGTAGTTGGAATACATTAATGTAACTTAGTAAATAACTTTGCAGAGAACAACGGAGATGATGGGGGATTTGAATCCCTACTTAACTTTCACGTGTTCTGACATTTATTCTTATCACATCACAGAATTCACATAGGCAAATGCTACACTTAAACAGTTAAATGAATTTAATTACATTCTGATTTGTAACTTTTAGTGTATAATGAGAAATTCATCTCTTGAACTAAAATTGTTCAAAGCATGAGGCAATATTTTTCCCCATAAATGTCTAACATCAAATTAGCTGGTTTTTACTTATGAGAACACAACCAAATTTGCTTTCTTTCCCATTTTATCTTTTGGAAATTTTGCACACACACACATACACACACACAAATTCTCTAATTCAGAATAATAAAGCATTAAATTCATTTTATCTAATTTTCAGATTGAAAATGTCATTCTATATTTGCATTTTTAATGCTAAAAAGTAAAAGTCAGAAGCAATTTAAATATTGATTTTCATGTACACATATAGGCAATTTGGATTTGTTTCTAAGTTGAATATACTTACTGTTGTGCCACTAGAAATAAAAAGGTACAGCCTTTACCTGAAAATTCATATTCCTTCAAATTGGGGTGTATCTATAGAGCATCCAAACTGAGAGCTTTGAGTCATTCAATCAATTCAATGAAACATCCTGTTTGACAATCTCTCTATAGACTTAATAAAAAATTTGGGGTTCATTTAAAATAGTATGAGAGCCTTGCTATGTTATTCAAGGCAAAAAAGTCACCAGCACTCAGTTGTATCAATACTTGATCTGGCCTAGGAATCACACTTCACAACTTCCAAGGACTTCTCAGACTTGCATATAATTTTAGCACCAACTGATCTGCAAGTCAACAGCCTGGAATCCATACGTTCCCACCTTAGCTTTTGTATCAGAGATCTCTAAAATGCTTCTTCTCAAAATATAGGAAGTGTTTTGATGGCTATGATCATGAGGCTTGTCCAGGTTGCCACAGGAAGTATAGGGTAGTTCTGCTTATATATACACAATTTACCTGCTAACATACATCAAAGATATGAGACAGGAGGTTGTTGTCAGTGGAGCACAGGATTTGTTTATAAGTGGCTGCTGAGGGATTAATTTGTACTCCTGTCCCCAGGTAATGAATAATGCACAACATTTCTAGAGGAGGGGAGGAGCTTCAAGATGGCGGAAGAGTAAGACGCGGAGATCACCTTCCTCCCCACAAATACATCAGAAATACATCTACATGTGGAACAACTCCTACAGAACACCTATTGAACGCTGGCAGAAGACCTCAGACCTCCCAAAAGGCAAGAAACTCCCCATGTACCTGGGTAGGGCAAAAGAAAAAAGAATAAACAGAGACAAAAGAATAGGGATGGGACCTGCACCTGTGGGAGGGAGCTGTGAAGGAGGAAAGGTTTCCACACACTAGGAAGCCCCTTCACGGGCGGAGACTGCGGGTGGCGGAGGGGGGAAGCTTCGGAGCCACGGAGGAGAGCGCAGCCACAGGGGTGCAGAGGGCAAAGCAGAGAGATTCCCGCACAGAGGAGTGGTGCTGACCAGCACTCACCAGCCCGAGAGGCTTGTCTGCTCACCTGCCGGGGCGGGCGGGGGCTGGGAGCCGAGGCTCGGGCTTCAGAGGTAAGACCCCAGGGAGAGGACTGGCGTTGGCTGTGTGAAGACAGCCTGAAGGGGGCTAGTGCGCCACAGCTAGCCGGGAGGGAGTCCAGGAAAAAGTCTGGATCTGCCGAAGAGGCAAGAGACATCTCCTTGCCTCTTTGTTTCACGGTGCGCGAGGAGAAGGGATTAAGAGCACCACCTTAATGAGCTCCAGAGACAGGCGTGAGCCACGGCTATCAGCGCGGACCCCAGAGACGGGCATGAGACGCTAAGGCTGCTGCTGCAGCCACCAAGAAGCCTGTGTGCAAGCACAGGTCACTATCCACACTTCCCCTCCTGGGAGCCTGTGCAGCCCGCCACTGCCAGGGTCCCATAATCCAGGGACAACTTCCCCAGGAGAACACACGGCGCACCTCAGGCTGGTGCAATGTCATGCTGGCCTCTGCCGCCACAGGCTCGCCCCGCACTCCGTACCCCTCCCTCCCCCCGGCCTGAGTGAGCCAGAGCCCATGCATGAATCAGCTGCTCCTTTAACCCCGTCTTGTGTGAGCAAAGAATACGTGCCCTCAGGTGACCTACACGCAGAGGTGGGGCCAATTCCAAACCTGAACCCTGGGAGCTGTGCGAACAAATAAGAGAAAGGGAAATCTCTCCCAGCAGCCTCAGGAGCAGCGGATTACATCTCCACAATCAGCTTGATGTACCCTGCATCTGTGGAATACCTGAATAGACAATGAATCATCCCAACTTGAGGAGGTGGGCTTTGGGAGCAACAATATATATATTTTTTTCCCTTTTTCTCTTTTTGTGACTGTGTATGTGTATGCTTCTGTGTGTGATTTTGTCTGTATAGGTTTTCTTTTACCATTTGTCCTAGGATTCTGTCTGTCCGATTTTTCTTTTTTTTTTAGTATCATTTTTAGCACTTGTTATCATTGGTGGATTTGTTTTTTGCTTTGGTTGCTCTCTTCTTTCTTTTTTTTATTACTTAAAAAATGTTTTTTTAATAATTATTTTTTATTTTAATAACTTTATTTTATTTTATTTTCTTCTTTCTTTCTTTCTTTTTTTTCTTCCTTTTATTCTGAGCCATGTGGATGACAGGCTATTGGTGCTACAGCCAGGTGTCAGGGCTGTGCCTCTGAGGTGGGAGAGCCAAGTTCAGGACACTGGTCCACAAGAGAACTCACAGCTCCACATAATATCAAATGGCGAAAATCTGCCAGAGATCTCCATCTCAATGCCAAGAACCAGCTCCACTCAACGACCAGCAAGCTACAGTGCTGGACACCCTATGCCAAACAACTAGCAAGACAGGAACACAACCCCACCCATTAGCAGAGAGGCTGCCTAAAAATCATAGTAAGGCCATGACATCCCAAAACACACCACCAGACATGGACCTGCCCACCAGAAAGACAAGAGCCACTCCCATCCACCAGAACACAGGCACCAGTCCCCTCCACCAGGAAGCCTACACAACCCACTGAACCAACCTTACCCACTGGGAGCAGACACCAAAAACAATGAGAACTACGAACCTGCAGCCTGCTAAAAGGAGACCCCAAGCACAGTAAGTTAAGCAAAAGGAGAAGACAGAGAAACACACAGCAGGTGAAGGAGCAAAGCAAAAACCCACCAGACCTAACAAATGAAGAGGAAATAGGCAGTCTACCTGAAAAAGAACTCAGACTAATGATAGTAAAGATGATCCAAAATCTTGGAAATAGAATGGAGAAGATACAAGAAACGTTTAACAAGGACCTAGAAGAATTAAAGAGCAAACAAACAGTGATGAACAACACAATAAATGAAATTAAAAATTCTCTAGAAGGGATCAATAGCAGAATAACTGAGGCAGAAGAACGGATAAGTGACCTGGAAGATAAAATAGCGGTAACAACTACTGCAGAGCAGAATAAAGAAAAAAGAATGAAAAGTATTGAGGACAGTCTCAGAGACCCCTGGGACAACATTAAATGCACCAACATTCGAATTATAGGGGTCCAAGAAGAAGAAGAGAAAAAGAAAGGGACTGAGAAAATATTTGAAGAGATTATAGTTGGAAACTTCCCTAATATGGGAAAGGAAATAGTCAATCAAGTCCAGGAAGCGCAGAGAGTCCCATGCAGGATAAATCCAAGGAGAAACACGCCAAGACACATATTAATCGAACTATCAAAAATTAAATACAAAGAAAAAATATTAAAAGCAGCAAGGGAAAAACAACAAATAACACACAAGGGAATCCCCATAAGGTTAACAGCTGATCTTTCAGTGGAAACCCTGCAAGCCAGAAGGGAGTGGCAGGACATATTTAAAGTGATGAAGGAGAAAAACCTACAACCAAGATTACTCTACCCAGCAAGGATCTCATTCAGATTTGACGGAGAAATCAAAAGCTTTACAGACAAGCAAAAGCTAAGAGAATTCAGCACCACCAAACCAGCTTTACATCAAATGCTAAAGGAACTTCTCTAGGCAGGAAATGCAAGAGAAGGAAAAGACCTACAATAACAAACCCAAAACAATTAAGAACATGGTAATAGGAACATACATATCGATAATTGCCTTAAATGTAAATGGATTAAATGCTCCAACCAAAAGACACAGACTGGCTGAATGGATACAAAAACAAGACCCGTATATATGCTGTCTACAAGAGACCCACTTCAGACCTAGGGACACATACAGACTGAAAGTGAGGGGATGGAAAAAGATATTCCATGCAAATGGAAATCAAAAGGAAGCTGGAGTAGCAATTCTCATATCAGACAAAATAGACTTTAAAACAAAGACTATTACAAGAGACAAAGAAGGACACTACATAATGATCAAGGGATCAATCCAAGAGGAAGATATAACAATTGTAAATATTTATGCACCCAGTATAGGAGCACCTCAATACATAAGGCAAATACTAACAGCCATAAAAGGGGAAATCGACAGTAACACAATCATAGTTGGGGACTTCAACACCCCACTTTCAACAATGGACAGATCATCCAAAATGAAAATAAATAAGGAAACACAAGCTTTAAATGATACATTAAACACGATGGACTTAATTGATATTTATAGGACATTCCATCCAAAAACAACAGAATACACATTCTTCTAAAGTGCTCATGGAACATTCTCCAGGATAGATCATATCTTGGGTCACAAGTCAAGCCTTGGTAAATTTAAGAAAATTGAAATCGTATCAAGTATCTTTTCCTACCACAAAAGTATGAGACTAAACATCAATTACAGGAAAAAATCTGTAAAAAATACAAACACATGGAGGCTAAACAGTACACTACTAAGTAACCAAGAGATCACTGAAGAAATCAAAAGAGGAAATCAAAAAATACCTAGAAACAAATGACAATGAAAACACGACAACCCAAAACCTATGGGATGCAGCAAAAGCAGTTCTAAGAGGGAAGTTTATAGCAATACAATCCTACCTCAAGAAACAAGAAACATCTCAAATAAACAACCTAATCTTACACCTGAAGCAATTAGAGAAAGAAGAACAAAAAACTCCCAAAGTTAGCAGAAGGAAAGAAATCATAAAAATCAGATCAGAGATAGAGGAAAAAGAAATGAAGGAAACGATAGCAAAGATCAACAAAACTAAAAGTTGGTTCTTTGAGAAGATAAACAAAATTGATAAACCATTAGCCAGACTCATCAAGAAAAAAAGGGAGAAGACTCAAATCAACAGAATTAGAAATGAAAAAGGAGAAGTAACAACTGACATTGCAGAAATACAAAGGATCATGAGAGATTACTACTAGCAACTACACGCCAATAAAATGGACAACCTGGAAGAAATGGACAAATTCTTAGACAAGCACAACCTTCTGAGACTGAACCAGGAAGAAATAGAAAATATGAACAGACCAATCACAAGCACTGAAAATGAAACTGTGATTAAAAATCTTCCAACAAACAGAAGACCAGGACCAGATGGCTTCACAGGTGAATTTTATCAAACATTTAGAGAAAAGCTAACACCTATCCTTCTCAAACTCTTCCAAAATATAGCAGAGGGAGGAACACTCACAAACTCATTCTACGAGGCCACCATCACCCTGATACCAAAACCACACAAAGATGTCACAAAGAAAGAAAACTACAGGTCAATATCACTGATGAACATAGATGCAAAAATCCTCAACAAAATACTAGCAAACAGAATCCAACAGCACATTAAAAGGATCATACACATGATCAAGTGGGGTTTATCCCAGCAATGGAAGGATTCTTCAATATATGCAAATCAATCAATGTGATACATCATATTAACAAATGGAAGGAGAAAAACCACATGATCATCTCAATAGATGCAGAGAAAGCTTTTGACAAAATTCAACACGCATTTACAATAAAAACTCTCCAGAAAGTAGGCATAGAGGGAATTTTCCTTAACATAATTAAGGCCATATATGACAAACCCACAGCCAACATTGTCCTCAATGGTGAAAAACTGAAACCATTTCCACTAAGATCAGGAACAAGTCAACGTTGCCCACTCTCACCACTATTATTCAACATAGCTTTGGAAGGTTTAGCCACAGCAATCAGAGAAGAAAAAGAAATAAAAGGAGTCCAAATAAGAAAAGAAGTAAAACTGTCACTGTTTGCAGATGACGTGATACTATATAGAGAATCCTAAAGATGCTACCAGAAAACTACTAGATCTAATCAATGAATTTGGCAAAGTAGCAGGATACAAAATTAATGCACAGAAATCTCTTGCATTCCTATACACTAATGATGAAAAGTCTGAAAGTGAAATTAAGGAAACACTCCCATTTACCACTGCAACAAAAAGAATAAAGTATCTAGGAATAAACCTATGTAAGGAGACAGAAGACCTGTATGCAGAAAATTATATGACACTGATGAAAGAAATTAAAGATGATACATATAGATGGAGAGATATACCATGTTCTTGGTTTGGAAGAATCAACATTGTGAAAATGAGTATACTACCCAAAGCAATCTAGAGATTCAATGCAATCCCTATGAAACTACCAATGGCAGTTTTCACAGAACTAGAACAAAAAATTTCACAATTTGTATGGAAACACAAAAGACCCCGAATAGCCACAGCAATCTTGAGAAAGAAAAACGGAGCTGGAGGAATCAGGCTCCCTGACTATACTACAAAGCTACAGTAATCAAGACAGTATGGTACTGGCACAAAAACAGAAATATAGATCAATGGAACAGGATAGAAAGCCCAGAGATAAACCCACACACATATGGTCACCTTATCTTTGATAAAGGAGGCAAGAATATACAGTGGAGAAAAGACAGCCTCTTCAATAAGTGGTGCTGGGAAAACTGGACAGCTACATGTAAAAGAATGAAATTAGAACACTCCCTGACACCATACACAAAAATAAACTCAAAATGGATTAAGGACCTAAATATAAGGCCAGACACTATCAAACTCTTAGAGGAAAACATAGGCAGAACACTCTATGACATAAATCACAGCAAGATCCTTTTTGACCCACTTCCTAGAGAAATGGAAATAAAAACAAAAATAAACAAATGGGACCTAATTAAACTTAAAGCCTTTTGCAAATCATAGGAAACCATAAACAAGACGAAAAGACAACCCTCAGAATGGGAGAAAATATTTGCAAGTGAAGCAACTGACAAAGGATTAATCTCCAAAATTTACAAGCAGCTCATGCAGCTCAATATCAAAAAAACAAACAACCCAATCCAAAAGTGGGCAGAAGACCTAAATAGACATTTCTCCAAAGAAGACATACAGATTGCCAACAAACACATGAAAGAATGCCCAATGTCAGTAATCATTAGAGAAATGCAAATCAAAACTACAATGAGATATCATCTCACACCAGTCAGAATGGCCATCATGAAAAAATCTACAAACAGTAAATGCTGGAGAGGGTGTGGAGAAAGGGGAACCCTCTTGCACTTCTGGTGGGAATGTAAATTGATACAGCCACTATGGAGGACAGTATGGAGGTTCCTTAAAAAACTAAAAATAGAACTACCATATGACCCAGCAATCCCACTAATGGGCATATACCCTGAGAAAACCATAATTCAAAAACAGTCATGTACCAAAATGTTCATTGCAGCTCTATTTACAATAGCTAGGACATGGAAGCAACCTAAGTGTCCATCAACAGATGAATGGATAAAGAAGATGTGGCACATATATACAATGGAATATTACTCAGCCATAAAAAGAAATGAAATTGAGTTATCTGTAGTGAGGTGGATGGACCTAGGGTCTGTCATACAAAGTGAAGTAAGTCAGAAAGAGAAAAACAAATACTGTGTGCTAACACATATATATGGAATCTAAAAAAAAAAAAAAATGATCATGAAGAACCTAGGGGCAAGATGGGAATAAAGACACAGACCTACTAGAGAATGGATTTGAGGATACGGGGCAGGGGAAGGGTAAGCTGGGACAAAGTGAGAGTTGCATGGACATATATACACTATCAAACGTAAAATAGATAGCTAGTGGGAAGCAGCCGCATAGCACAGGGAGATCAGCTCAGTGCTTTGTGACCACCTAGAGGGGTGGAATAGGGAGGCGGGAGGGGAGGAGACAAAAGAGGGAAGAAATATGGGGACATATGTATATGTATAAATGATTCACTTTGTTATAAAGCAGAAACTAACACACCATTGTAAAGCAATTATACTCCAACAAAAATGTTTAAAAAAAAAATTAAAGAGAAAAAAAAAAACATGAAACATTCCTAGAGGTGCACAGGTCCTTGGCACGGGTAGTGGCTTGTAGTCGACAGAGAAGAAGGTTACTTCCTCACACCCAAAGTGGTATAGATCTGGGTTGTCCCACTGATGGTTTATGAAAATGAAAACAATCACCTCAGTCGCCTGTTCTTGAGTTGTGGGTTGGGGTGGGGTAGTTCAAAGTTGAAATTAAATATCATTTCAATCCATAAGAATGAAGATGATCAAAGCTAGTCTTCTTTGAGTCTTATGAGTCATGATGATTCTGCTGCAAAAGCTTCTCAGCTTTGATAAAGAAGAAAGGCATGGGGTCAGCTGTCCATTTCCAAGAATATGCCCCATTTTGATTGCTGAAATCTGTTACTGATTGAGTAGCACATAGGCCAGTGTTTCTTGACTATGAGATCAATGGCTAGACCATAGACATCAGTAGAGAGAACAAGCATTGCTAATTTCCATGGTCAATGTCTGGAGTAGGGAAGAAATACAAAGGGCAGTGATAAACCATAGGTTTACCTGTTTGATCAAGGGATGCCTCATACAAAACAAGGAAGAAAAAAAACCCAGAATAGAGGCAGAGAAAATGTTTATTGTTCAAACTGACTGAAAGGAGACTCCAGAAATGGAAGGCAGTCATCACTGTTGTATTCTTGACAGCTGAACTTTCTGTTATATCTTTATTTCAGAGATGGCAAAATGGGTTTCGTTGGCTAAAGACAGTCTTTCTGGAACTAAAAAGACAAATTAAGTCTGTTTTTGTGCAGGTGGTTGCATAAAAGGCAAATTATCCTTCAGTAAGAACATATTTTATGTATAAAGCAAGTAATCTTGGAAAGATTAAATGTTACTAAACCAGTACAAGTGGAGAAGACATGATGTGTCTCTTGGTACAGACGACTTCCCTAGATCATTAGTCTATTAATAGCAGCATGAATAAATTATGGCAGGTGTGTTTGAACAATTAGAATCAAATTGAATATTTAAGCCACTCCTTTGCTACAATTAGGCTCGTTCTTGAAAGGCAATAGAATTTTCATTCCAATTAATGGTCATAGTTTCTACTACATTTCTCACCTTTATCCTTATAAAAACTCCACTTCATCAAAGATGTGTATTTATTGTCTCCTGAAGACATCTGGAGAGTTTCTGACCCTCTTGTTTACATCATTCCTCATTCATGGAATGCTCTTTGCCATTTCTCTGCTGATCTCAATCTTTCCCATTCCTATCCTCAGGGAAGTCTTTCCAGACACTACAACCCTCTCTGATTTCTTTTTTGCTCTACACTTCTGTAAGTCAGATTTCTGTGTTTGACATGTACATACATCCTATTTTTTCACAAATTTATGAGGGCCCTATATTAGAGTCAGGTAACTGTGTTTCTAGTCTCTAATTTGCCACATAGAATTTCTTTTCTATTCAACAAGTCACTTAACTTCTCCAATCTTCCCTCTCCTTGTTAGTAAAATGAAAAGAATAATACAGCCTTTCCTCTCCTAGGAAAACCATAAAAGTAACTAATTAAGCTTGAAATAAATGAAATGTGTTATCATCACCATCAACAACATTGCATTTTTGGTGTTTTAGTTATTTTCTTTTTGGATTACTAGCATTTTTGGAATAACATTCTGGACTAAACAACTCCTCTGTGCTTCTCAGCACCTTTATCAAAGTCCATCCTTGCACGTATACCAATATAAGTCACTTTTAATGTTTCCATCTCTCTTACTAAACTAAAGGCTCCCAAAGCTGAACCTGCATTATATTTACCCTTGAATATCTAATACTTAGCACCAGACAAAGAATGTATTCCCAAAACATGTGATAAACTGAACCAAATTACTGTATATATCTTCATCCCATGGCATGATACTTTGCATGTAGTAGGGGTAAGTTGCTTTCCTGTCATGTGATTAAACTAGAAATCATTCATTACCTCCATTTTATTTTAGAACTTCTTGTTCAGATCAGCTCATCAACATATATGGCATGTGGGAAAACAACTCTTTTTTTTACTATAAATCAAATACTTTGAAAACAATGAGAAAGTATTTGCCTACATAAATGTAACACACGATTACACACAATTATAAAATATCCCAAATGGCATACTAATACAAACCATCAATATATAAAAGAGAGCCAACATCTAGAGGTAGTTCAAATTCATGGGCAATAGTTAGGTTGTTACAGAAAGTAGAAGTTGTATTATGACCTCTTTGATGAGAGTTTGCATAATCAAATAATGTAAAAGCAAGCCATTACAGAATATAACTAAGCTTTTTATATAAACATGGTTAAGAGTGTGAGATTGAAGGATTCAGTACAACAAATTTATTGATGCTTAAGTATTATGATATTCAATAGGAACTAAGGGACCATTTTTGCCATTTAAAATTGCCCAGGTTTCCACCGTTCTTCTAGTATCCAGTCTCACATTCTAAGGGGAAGATGGATTCCTTTTTATTTACCAAATATCAGGAACAAATTTCTTTGGAATCTTCCATATGTCTCCCACATTTAACCTTCCTTTCTATGGAACTCTCTCCACCTTAAAATGGGTGCAATCATTTCTTCTTTAGCTGGTTCCACATCTAATTTCTCCCTTAATTGGAAACTACACTCCATTTTTCATTCGTCTCCAAGTCCAATTAGATGTGAAGTCAGGTAGGATGATGAACGTGCCTATTTGGGTGGTCATAATAAATATAATCGATGCAACAGGAAGAGAGTCCCATTCTTTGTCTCCTTTCTTATCACTCTGAGGGCCTTCACAAATCACGCTCATGCCGTACACCTCGGCGTTTCATGATCTGAGAAACAAACATAGCACTGCCTAGGCAAACCCTTGATTTCACTGTGGCTTTTTTAAAACAAAGGAGCAACTTCTGATTTCTGGTCTGGCACTTAAGGAGCTTGGAAGCTGTCACTCCCATCCGTACAACAAGAAAAAAGCTGTACAAACAGAAAATCAACAACTTTTCCTAGATGTATCAGAGAACTGAAATAAGACACATTGCTGTCCCCAAATCTGGAGAGGCAGATACAGAAAATCACAACTTACTAGAGCAGAAACTCAAAAGCAGAAACCTTGAGGGATCCAGTACCAGGATAGGAAGCCCTAATCTGTAATTGACAAATTCCTCAAGGCTCAGGGTGGGCAAATTTGAGTTAAAAACTGCAGTGAACCCTGTCTTAGGGAGGTGCCCACACTTTTTTGAGTTTGACCACCAGGAGGCACACTGGGTTCTTTCAGTAAGGATCAGAGACAAATTCCCTTGTGTATCTGGCAGGGGGCAAGGGAAAGTAGCTATTTTGAAATAAAGTGCCTGCCCTCAAAGTGAACTATTTCACCAGAGTCTAACCCACCTAGGGGAAGGAATATTCAACTCCAGCCTCCTCTAGCCTTTGACATAGGAGAAGGAAAATACCCAGTTTTCACCTCCTGCAGCCTTCTGTGTGGAACAGGAAAATACTTCCAGCCCCATCTAACCTTCTATCTAGAAGGGCTAGGGGAGACAGAGAGCCACCTATAAAGATGATAGCCCAGGGGCACAGGTGGACTAAAGACTGAGCCCAAATCATAGGACTACAGAATGCTTCCCTTAACCCACACCTCAACAACACATGACTAAAGACCTGTTTAACCCAGTTCCTTTTATCCAGTGCATCATGTCTGGCTATCAACAAAAAATTGTAAGGTATACACAAAGGTAAAAAACACAATTTGAAGAGACAGGGCAAGCATCAGAAACAGACTCTAATGTGGCAGGGATGTTGGAATTATCAGATTGGGAATTTAATATAACTATGAGTGCTATGCTATGGACTCTAACGGGAAAAGTAGACAACATTCAAGAACAGGTGGGTAACATGAGCAGAGAGAGGAGAGTCCTAAGAAATAAACAGAAAGGCTAGAAATAAAAAAATACTGTAATAGAAATGAAGAATCCCTTTGGTGGACTCATTAGTAGACTGGACAGGCTGAGAAAAGAATCAGTGAGCTTAAAAATAAGTCAATAGAAACTTCCCAAACTTAAAATCCCAGAGGAAAAAAGACTGAAAAAAAGACAGTCTCTTCAACAAATGCTAGGAAAACTGGACAGCTACATGTAAAAAAATGAAATGAGATAATTCTTTAACATCACACACAAAAATAAGCTCAAGATGGATTAAAGACCTAAATGTGAGACCAGACACTATAAAACTCCTAGAGGAGGCAGTAGGAACCAAGATGGCGGAGTAGAAGGACGTGCTCTCACTCCCTCTTGTGAGAACATCAGAATCACAACAAGCTGCTGGACAATCATCGACAGGAAGACACTGGAACTCACCAAAAAAGATACCCCACATCCAAAGACAAAGGAGAAGCCAAAATGAGACAGTAGGAAGGGGGCAATCACAGTAAAATCAAATCCCATAACTGCTGGGTGGGTGACTCACAGACTGGATAACACTTACACCATAGAAGCCCACCCACTGGAGTGAAGGTTCTGAGCCCCAAGTCAGGCTTCCCAACCTGGGGATCTGGCAACGGGAGGAGAAATTCCTAGAGAATCAGACTTTGAAGCCTAGTGGGATTTCATTGCAGGACTTCGACAGGACTGGGGGAAACAGAGACTCCACTCTTGGAGGGCACACACAAAGTAGTGTGCACATTGGGACCCAGGGAAAGGAGCAGTGACCCCAGGGGAGACTGAACCAGACCTACCTGCTAGTGTTGGAGGGTCTGCTGCAGAGGCGGGGGGGTGGCGATGGCTCACTGTGGGGACAAGGACACTGGCAGCAGAAGTTCTGGGAAGTACTCCTTGGTGTGAGCCCTCCCAGAGTCTGTCATTAGCGCCACCAAAAGAGCCCAGGTAGGCTCCAGTGTTGGGTTGCCACAGGCCAAAAACCCAACAGGGAGGGAACCCAGCCCCACCCATCAGCAGTCAAGTGGATTAAAGTTTTCCTGAGCTCTGCCCACCAGAGCAACAGACAGCTCTACCCACCACCAGTCCCTCCCATCAAGAAATTTGCACAAGTCTCTTAGATAGCCTCATCCACCAGAGGGCAGACAGCAGAAGCAAGAAGAACTACAGGGCTTTCCTGGTGGCGCAGTGGTTGAGAATCTGCCTGCCAATGCAGGGGACACGGGTTCGAGCCCTGGTCTGGGAAGATCCCACATGCCGCGGAGCGGCTGGGCCCGTGAGCCACAATTACTGAGCCTGCGCGTCTGGAGCCTGTGCTCCGCAACAAGAGAGGTCGCGATAGTGAGAGGCCCGCGCACCGCGATGAAGAGTGGCCCCCACTTGCTACAACTAGAGAAAGCCCTCGCACAGAAACGAAGCCCCAACACAGCCATAAATAAATAAATAAATAAAAATTTAAAAAAAAAAAAAAAAAAAAAAAAAAAAGAACTACAATCCTGCAGTCTGTGGAACAAAAACCACATTCACAGAAACAAAGACAAGACAAAAAGGCAGAGGGCTATGTACCAGATGAAGGAACAAGATAAAACCCCAGAGAAACAACTACATGAAGAGGAGAGAGGCAACCTTCCAGAAAAAGAATTCAGAATGATGATAGTGAAGATGATCCAGGACCTCGGAAAAAGAATGGAGGCAAAGATCGAGAAGATGCAAGAAATGTTTAACAAAGACCTAGAAGAATTAAAGGATAAACAAACAGAGATGAACAATACAATCACTGAAATGAAAACTACACTAGAAGGAATCAATAGCAGAATAACTGAGGCAGAAGAACGGATAAGTGACCTGGAAGACAGAATGGTGGAATTCACTGCTGTGGAACAGAATAAAGAAAAAAGAATGAAAAGAAATGAAGACAGCCTAAGAGACCTCTGGGACAACATTAAATGCAACAACATTCACATTATAGAGGTCCCAGAAGGAGAAGAGAGAGAGAAAGGACCCGAGAAAATATCTGAAGAGATTATACTCGAAAACTTTCCTAACATGGGAAAGGAAACAGCCACCTAAGTCCAGGAAGCGCAGAGTCCCAGGCAGGATAAACCCAAGGAGAAACACGCCGAGACACATAGTAATCAAATTGGCAAAAATTAAAGACAAAGAAAAATTATTGAAAACAGCAAGGAAAAAAGACAAATAACATACAAGGGAACTCCCATAAGGTTAACACCTGATTTCTCAGCAAAAACTCTACAAGCCAGAAGGGAGTGGCATGATATACTTAAAGTGATGAAAGGGAAGAAGCCACAAACAAGATTACTCTACCCAGCAAGGACCTTATTCAGATTCAATGGAGAAATCAAAAGCTTTACAGACAAGCAAAAGCTAAGAGAATTCAGCACCACCAAACCAGCTCTACAACAAATGCTAAAGAAACTTCTTTAAGTGGGAAACACAAGGAAGAAAAGGACCTATAAAAACAAACCCAAAACAATTAAGAAAATGGTCATAGGAACATACATATCGATAATTACCTTAAACGTGAATGGATTAAATGTTCCAACCAAAAGACACAGGCTTGCTGAATGGATACAAAAACAAGACCCATATATATGCTGTCTACAAGAGACCCACTTTAGACCTAGGGACACATACAGACTGAAAGTGAGGGGATGGAAAAAGATATTCCACGCAAATGGAAATCAAAAGAAAGCTGGAGTAGCAATACTCATATGAGATAAAATAGACTTTAAAATAAAGAACATTACAAGAGACAAGGAAGGACATTACATAACGATTAAGGGATCAATCCAAGAAGAAGATATAACAATTATAAATATATATGCACCCAATATCGGAGCACCTCAATACATAAGGCAACTGCTAACAGCTCTAAAAGTGGAAATCGACAGTAATACAATAATAGTGGGGGACTTTAACACCTCACTTACACCAATGGGCAGATCATCCAAAATGAAAATAAATAAGGAAACAGAAGCTTTAAATGACACAATAGACCAGATAGAATTAATTGATATTTATAGGACATTCCATCCAAAAACAGCAGATTACACTTTCTTCTCAAGGGCGCATGGAACATTCTCCAGGATAGACCACATCTTGGGTCACAAATCAAGCCTCAGTAAATTTAAGAAAATTGAAATCATATCAAGCATCTTTTCTGACCACAATGCTATGAGATTAGAAATCAATTACAGGCAAAAAAAACGTAAAAAAAACAAACACATGGAGTCTAAACAATACGTTACTAAATAACCAAGAGATCACTGAAGAAATCAAAGAGGAAATAAAAAAATACCTAGAGACAAATGGCAATGAAAACACGAGGATCCAAAACCTATGGCATGCAGCAAAAGCAGTTCTAAGGGGGAAGTTTATAGCTATACAAGCCTACCTCAAGAAACAAGAAAAATCTGAAGTAAACAATCTAACCTTACACCTAAAGGAACTAGAGAAAAAAGAACAAACAAAACCCAAAGTTAGCAGAAGGAAAGAAATCATAAAGATCAGAGCAGAAATAAATGAAATAGAAACAAAGAAAATCATAGCAAAGATTAATAAAACTAAAAGCTGGTTCTTTGAGAAGATAAACAAAATTGATAAACCATTAGCCAGACTCATCAAGAGGGAGAGGACTCAAATCAATAAAAATAGAAATGAAAAAGCAGAAGTTACAACAGACACCACAGAAATACAAAGCATCCTAAGAGACTACTACAAGCAACTCTATGCCAATAAAATGGACAACCTGGAAGAAATGGACAACTTCTTAGAAAGGTATAACCTTCCAAGACTGAACCAGGAAGAAAGAGAAAATATGAACCAACCAATCACAAGTAATGAAATAGAAACTGTGATTAAAAATCTTCCAACAAACCAAAGTCCAGGACCAGATGGCTTCACAGGCGAATTCTATCAAACATTTAGAGAAGAGCTAACACCTATCCGTCTCAAACTCTTCCAAAAAATTGCAGAGGAAGGAACACTCCCAAACTCATTCTATGAGGCCACCATCACCCTGATACCAAAACCAGACAAAAATATTACAGAAAAAGAAAATTGCAGACCAATATCACTGATGAATATAGACGCAAAAATCCTCAACAAAATACTAGCAAACAGAATCCAACAACACATTAAAAGGATCATACAGCATGATCAAGTGGGATTTATCCAAGGGATGGAAGGATTCTTCAATATACACAAACAATCAATGTGATATACCATATTAACAAATTAAAGAATAAAAACCATACGATTGTTTCAATAGATGCAGAAAAAGCTTTTGACAAAATTCAACACCCATTTATGATAAAAACTCTCCAGAAAGTGGGCATAGAGGGAACCTACCTCAACATAATAGAGGCAATATATGACAAACCCACAGCAAACATCATTCTCAATGGTGAAAAACTGAAAGCATTTCCTCTAAGATCAGGAACAAGACAAGGATGTCCACTCTCACCACTATTATTCTACATAGTTTTGGAAGTCCTAGCCATGGCAATCAGAGAAGAAAACGAAATAAAAGAAAACAAATTGGAAAAGAAGAAGTAAAACTGTCACTGTTTGCAGATGACATGATACTATACACAGAGAATCCTAAGCATGCCACGAGAAAACTACTAGAGCTAATCAATGAATTTGGTAAAGTTGCAGGATACAAAATTAATGCACAGAAATCTCTTGCATTCCTATACACTAATGATGAAAAATCTGAAAGAGAAATTAAAGAAACACTCCCATTTACCATTGCAACAAAAAGAATAAAATACCTAGGAATAAACCTACCTAGGGAGACAAAAGACCTGTATGCAGAAAACTATAAGACACTGATGAAAGAAATTAAAGATGATACCAACAGATGGAGAGATATACCATGTTCTTGGATTGGAAGAATCAATATTGTGAAAATGACTATAGTACCCAAAGCAATCTACAGATTCAATGCAATCCCTATCAAATTACCAATGGCATTTTTTTACGGAACTAGAACAAAAAATCTTAAAATTTGTATGGAGACAAAAAAGAACCCAAATAGCCAAAGCAGTCTTGAGGGAAAAAAGCAGAGCTGGAGGAATCAGACTCCCTGACTTCATACTATACTACAAAGCTACAATAATCAAGACAATATGGTACTGGCAGAAAAACAGAAATATAGATCAATGGAACAAGGTAGAAAGCCCAGAGATAAACCCACGCACCTATGGTCAACTAATCTATGACAAAGGAGGCAAGGGTATACAATGGAGAAAAGGCAGTCTCTTCAATAAGTGGTGCTATGAAAACTGGACAGCTACATGTAGAAGAATGAAATTAGAACACTCCCTAACACCATACACAAAAATAAACTCAAAATGGATTCAAGACCTAAATGTAAGACCGGACACCATAAACTCTTAGAGGAAAACATAGGAAGAACACTCTTTGACGTAAGTCACAGCAAGATTTTTTTGATCCACCTCCTAGAGTAATGGAAATTAAAAAAAAAAAAAAATGGGACCTAATGAAACTTAAAAGCTTTTGCACAGCAAAGGAAACCATAAACAAGATGAAAAGACAACCCTCAGAATGGGAGAAAATATTTGCAAACGAATCAATGGACAAAGGATTAATCTCCAAAATATATAAACAGCTCATGCAGCTCAATATTAAAGAAACAAACAACCCAATAATCCAAAAATGGGCAGAAGACCTAAATAGACATTTCTCCAAAGAAGACATACAGATGGCCAAGAAGCACATGAAAAGCTGCTCAACATCACTAATTATTAGAGAAATGCAAATCAGAACTACAATGAGGTATCACCTCACACCAGTTAGAATGGGCATCATCATAAAATCTACAAATAACAAATGCTGGAGAGGGTGTGGAGAAAAGGGAACCCTCTTGTACTGTTGGTGGGAATGTAAATTGATACAGCCACTGTGGAGAACATTATGGAGGTTCCTATAAAAACTAAAAATAGAATTACCATATGATCCAGCAATCCCACTACTGGGCATATACCATGAGAAAACCATAATTCAAAAAGAGTCATGTACCACAATGTTCACTGCAGCACTATTTACAATAGCCAGGTCATGGAAGCAACCTAAATGCCCATCAACAGATGAATGCATAAAGAAGTTGTGGTACATATATACAATGGAATATTACTCAGCCATAAAAAGGAACGAAATTGAGTCATTTGTCGAGATGTGGATGGATCTAGAGACTGTCATACAGAGTGAGGTAAGTCAGAAAGAGAAATACAAATATCGTATATTAACGCATGTATGTGGAACCTAGAAAAATGGTACAGATGAACCGGTTTGCAGGGCAGAAGTTGAGACACAGATGTAGAGAACAAACGTATGGACACCAAGGGGGGAAAGCTGTGTGGGGGTGGGGATGGTGGTGTGATGAATTGGGTGATTGGGATTGACATGTGTACACTAATGTGTATAAAACTTATGACTAATAAGAACCTGCTGTATAAAAAATAAATAAAATTAAATTAAATATTAAAAAAACAAACTAATAGTAAACTTTCTTTGGGTTATTTATATGGAAATATGTTAATATAAATGTTTCAGACATTACATGATATTCTAAAAAATCTTATATGTTCTGGTATAATGTTATAAGTCATAATTCTAGTTATTATTTTAAAATGCATATCTCAGAAATACCTAAAAAAAAAAAAACTCCTAGAGGAAATCATAGGCAGTACAGTCTCTGACATAAATCGCAACAGTATCATTTTTCATCTGTCTTCCAGAATAATGGAAATAAAAACAAAATAAACAAATGGGACCTAATTAAACTCAAAAGCTTTTGCACAGCAAAGGAAACCATAAACAAAACGAACAGACAACCCACAGACCGGGAGAAAATATTTGCAAATGATGTGACTGACAAGGGATTAGTCTCCAAACTTTACAAACTGCACATGAGGCTTAATATCATCAAAACAAACAACCCAATCAAACAATGTGCAGAAGACCTAAATAGACATTTCTCCAAAGAAGACATACCAATGGCCAGGAGGCACATGAAAAGTTGTTCAAAAAAAAAAAAAAAAAAGTTGTTCAACATCATTAATTATTAGAGAAATGCAAATCAAAAGTACAATGAGGTATCACCTCACACCAGTCAAAATGGCTATCATCAAAAAATCCACAAACAATAAATACTGGAGAGGGTGTGGGGAGAAGGGAACCTTCCTAAACTGTTGGTGGGAATGTAAATTGGAACAGCCACTATGGAGAAGAGTGTGGAGGTTCCTTAAAAAACTAAAAACAGAGCTACCATATGACCCTGCAATCCCACTCCTAGGCATATATCCAGAGAAAAACATGATCCAAAAGGATACATACACACCAATGTTCATTGCAGCACTGTTTACGATAGCCAAGACATGGAAGCAACCTAAATGTCCATCGACAGAGGAATGGATAAAGAAAATGTGGTGCATATATACAATGGAATATTACTCAGCCATTAAAAAGAATGAAATAATGCCATGTGCAGCAACATGGATGGACCTAGAGATTGTCATACTGAGTGAAGTAAGTCAGACAAAGAGAAATATCATATGATATCCCTTATGTGGAATCTAAAAAGAAATGATACAAATGACTTATTTATAAAATGGAAACAGACTCAGAGACTTAGAGAATGAACTTATGGTTACCAGGGGGGAAGGGTGGGGGGAAGGGACAGTTAGGGAGTTTGGGATTGACATGTACACACTGCCATATTTAAAATGGATAACTAACAAGGACCTACTGTATTGTACAGGGAACTCTTCTCATTGTTATGTGGCAGCCTGGATGGGAGGGGAGTTTGGGGGAGAATGGATACAGGTTTATGTATGCCTGAGCCGCTTTGCCGTGCACCTGAAACTATCAAAACACTGTTAATCAGCTATACTCCAATATAAAATAAAAAGTTTTTAAAAAAGAGAAAGAAATGTTAGAAATAAAAACATACTGTAACAGAAATGAAGAATGCCTTTGATAGACTCATTAGTAGACTGGACACGCTGAGGAAAGAATCAGTCAGCTTAAAAATAAGTCAGTAGAAACTTCCCAAACTAAAAATCCCAAAGAAAAAAAAGACTTAAAAAAAAAAAAAAAACAGAACAGAACTGTGGAATAATTACAAAAGATGTGATATATGTGTAATGGAAATATACCAAGAGGAGAAGAAAGAAAAAAAGACAAGATATATTTAAAGGAATAATGACTGAGAATTTTCCAAAATTAATATCAGACACCAAAACACAGATCTAGGAAGCCCAGAGAGTATTAGGCAAAAAATGGCAAAGACCTACACCAAGGCATATCATATTCAAATTTCAGAAAAGAAAATATATTGAAAGAAGTGAGAGGAAAATAAGGCTTACCTAGAGGAGAGAAAAGATAAGAATTACACCAGACTTACATTCAGATGCCATGTAAGCAAGAAGAGAGTGCAGTGAAATATTTAAAGAATAAAGAAACATCAAAGTAGAATTCTGTATCCAGAGAAATTATCCTTTAAAAGTAAAGGACAACTAAAAAGTGAGGGAATGTGTCACTGGTAGATCTGTCTTGAAAAAAAAAAAGTCAAAATAAGTTTTTCAGAGAGAAGAAAAATAAAACTCATACCTACATAAAGAAAGGAAGAACTTTAAACAAGGAATAAGTAAAGGTAAACTAAAAACTTTAATTTTTCTTATTTTTAATTGGCACAAAAAACAGTTCGTTTAAAAAATAATAGCAACAATGTATTCAGTTATTATACCTTTTGGATAAATGAAATGAATGACAGCAATGATATAAGGGACAGGAAAGAGAAATCAGGGATACTTTATTATCAGATACTTACACTACCCATGTAGTGGTATAGTGTCATTTGAAAGTGGAATTGGATTAGATGTATATGTATATTGAAAACTTTAGAACAACCATAAAAAGGAAAAAAGAGAAGTGTAATCGATATGCTGAAAAAGAAGAGAAAGTGGAATCATATAAAACGTTCAATTAAAATCACAATAGCACACGAAAAATAAAAGACAAAAATAGAAACAAAGAACAAGGGCAAGAAAGAGAAAACAGTAACAAATGTGGTAAATATAAATCCAATATATCAATAACACATTAAATGTCAATGGCTAAACACATCAATTAAGAGACAGAGACTGTCAGGTGTCAAGGTGGACAAAAAAATGAGATGTGACACAATTAATTATATGTTGTCTAGAAGAAAACACACTTTAAATATAAAGAAACATAGATTCAGAATAAAGAGATGCAGAAAGATATACCATGTTTGATAACATTAATCAAAAGTAATGTGGGACATAAAAAACAAACAAATAAAATAAATAAATAAACCAAACAGACATGTAGACTGAGAAAAATGTAGTGGTTACTAGAGGGGAAGGGGGTGAAAGGGAGAGTGAAGTGGGTTAAGTGGATCAACTCTATGGTGATGGATGGGAACTAAACTTTTGATGGTAAGCATGCTATAGCATATACAGAAGTAGAAATATAATGTTGTACACATGAAACTTATATAATGTTATAAACCAGTGTTACCTCAATAAAAAATAAATTTAAAAAAAAGAAAGCTGATATTTCTAACATAGCCAAATTCAGAGCAAAGAAAATTATCAAGGATAAAGAGGATTTTTACATAATGATGAAGGGATCAATTTGCTAAGAGAATAATCCTTAAGGTATATGCCCCTAACAACAGAGCATTAAAATATGTGAGACAAAATTGATAGAATTGCATGGAGAAATAAATGAATCCACTATTAAAGCTGGAGACTTCAACACTATACTAATTGACAGATTTAGCAGGCAGAAAAGTAGTGAGGACATATTTGAACCACCACCAATCAGCTGGATGTAAATGACATTTATAAATGACTACTTCACCCAACAGCACTTTCTTCCAAGTTCACATGGAACATTCGCCAAGATAGACCACATTCTGAGCCATAAAATACAACTTAACAAATTTAAAAGAATATAAATCATATAATATCTGCTCTCAGACCACAGTGGCATTAAACTAGAAATCAACCAAAGAAAAATAGCTGGAAGGTCCCCAAATACTTGGAGATTAAACAGTGCCTCCTATATAACACATGGGTCAGAGGAGAAATCTCAAGAGAAAAAAAATTGAACTACATGAAAGTAAAGATACAACTTATCAAAATTTGTCAAATGCAGAAAAAGCAGTAAAGGAAAATTTATAGCACTGAATTCATATGCTAGAAAAGAAGAAAGATCTAAAAATCAATAATCTAAGCTTCTACCTTAAGAAACTAAGAGAAGAAAAGCAAATTAAATACAAAGTAAGCAGAAGGAAAGAAACAGTAAAAATTAGAGCAGAAATCAATGAAATCCAAAACAGGAAGTTAACAGAGAAAAACTAAAAGCTGGTTCTTTGAAAAGAACAATAAAATTGAAAAACATCTAGCTAGATTAACTAAGAAAAAAAGAGAGAAGATACAGCTTTCCAAAACAGAAAGAGGATGTAGCTACTGATCCCATTTATAATAAACAAATAATAAATATTATAAAAAATTTATTATCCACGAATTTGATTACTTAGATAAAAAAGGGTCAGTTATTTTAGAGACACAATCTACCAAATTTCATACAAAGAAAAATAGATCATATGAATAAGCCTATGTATATTAAAGAAATTGAGTCAATTATTAATAACAAAAAACAGAAAAGAAAGCAGAAAACACCAGGCTCTGATGTATTCACTAGTGAATTCTACCAAACATTTAGGAAGAAATTTTACCAATTCTCTGCAATCTCTTACAGAAAATAGAAGCTGAGGGAATATTTCCTAACTCATTCTATAAGGCCAGCAATATCCTAATAACAAAACTGGACAAACATTACAAGAAAGGAAAACAACAAACTAATCTCTCATGAACAAAGATGCAAAAATCCTCTACAAAATAATAGCAAATCAAATCTAACAATGTATGAAAGGAACTATGCATCATGACCAAATGGAATTTATTCCAAGTATGCAGGGTTTGTTCAACTTTTGAAAATCAAATATAATCCATAATATTAACAGGCTGAAGAAAAAAAATTATATGATGATATTAAGAGATGTGAAAAAGCATTTAACAAAAATCTAACACTCATTTTTGATAAAAACTGTCAGGAAACCATGGATAGAGGGAATCTTCCTCAACTTGTTAGAGAACATCTGCAAAAAATCTACAGCTAACATCATACTCAATGGTGATAAATTAGAAGCCTTCCCTCTCAGATAAGAAACAAGACGAGAATGTCCCATATCACCCCTCTTCTTCAACATATTCTGGAAGTCCTAAATAAATCAATAAGAAAATAAAAGGAAATGAAAGTAAACAGATTGGGAAGAAAGAAATTAAACAGAGTTATTTGTGGATGGTGTGACTGCCTATGTAGAAAATCCCAAAGAATCAATGAGAAAGCTCCTAGAGTTGATAAGTGACTATAATAAAGTTTAAGTACAAGGTTAATATACAAAAGTCAACTGCTTTCCTATATACCAGCAATGAACAATTAGACTTTGAAATTTAAAATACTATACCATTTACATTAGCAACTCCAAAAATGAAATATTTAAGTATAAATCTTATAAAATATGTACAAGGTTGATATGAGGAAAACTATAAAACTCTGATGGAAAAAAATCAAAAGAAGTGAATAAATGGAGATACTCCATGTATGTGGATATGAAGATTCAACATTGCTAAGATTTCAGGTCTTCCCAACTTGATCTACTGATCCAACACAATGAATACTCGAATCATACTATGTATGATTTAAATTTCTGTAAATTTATTGAGATATTTTTAAGGCTCAGAATATAGTCTATCTTGGTGAATGTTGCAAGTGTACTTGAAATTAATGTGTATTTAGTTGCTGATGTTGTTTAAAGTGTTCCTGAAATGTCAATTAGGTCAAGTTGGTTAATATGTGTTAAAGTTGATATTGATAGTTACTTTAAGGTCTTCCATATTCTCACTGATTTTTTTTTCTTTTTTAAATTTTATTTATTTATTTATGGCTGTGTTGAGTTTTCGTTTCTGTGCGAGGACTTTCTCTAGTTGTGGCAAGCGGGGGCCACTCTTCATCGCGGTGCATGGGCCTCTCACTATCGCAGCCTCTCTTGTTGCGGAGCACAGGCTCCAGATGCACAGGCTCAGTAATTGTGGCTCATGGGCCCAGCTACTCCGCGGCATGTGGGATCTTCCCAGACCAGGGCTCAAACCCACGTCCCCTGCATTGGCAGGCAGACTCTCAACCACTGCGCCACCAGGGAAGCCCTTTTTCTATTTTAATGATTATTGAGAGATGGATCTTGAAGTCTCTAATGACAGTTGTGGATCTGTCTAGTTCTCTCTTAAGTTTGATCAGTTTTTGTTTTGTGAAGCCCTCTCATTAGATACAAACTTATTTAGTATTGCCATGTTTTCTTAGTTATTTGACCACTTCATCGGTATTTAGTGTCTTTCTTTATTCCTGGTAATATTCCTTGTTATGAACTGTAATTTGTATTATATTAGTATAACAACTACATCTTTTAAAATTAATATTTGCATAGTACATCTTTTATCAGATATTTACTTTTAATATGTGTACACTTTTATACTTAAAGTAATTTTCTCTTAGACTTCTTACACTTGGGTCTTGAATTTTATCCAATTTGACAAGCTCAGCCTTTTAACTGTGTGGTTGGATAATTTATAATTTATTATTGATATAGTTGAATGCAAATCTATAATTTTGAAATTGTTTTCTTGCAGTCCTTTGTTTCTTTTATTCCTCTTTCTCCTTTTCTGTCTTCTTTTTTCTTAAATATTCTTTATTATTCCATTTTATCTCTACTCTTGGCTCACTATTTGTACCTATTTTAAGTCAACAGTTGCTATAGGGTTTATGATATTCATCATCTACAGTCTTTCTACATGTCTAGTAAAAAAAAAAAAACCATAAATTTCCCAACTTATCACTACCATCTTTTGAATTAATGTTTTCATACTTTCATATTTTTCCTATTTTTGCTACTGTGGCAGCATTATTTCCATTATATCTATCATTGTAGCAACTACGATGATAATTAATTACTAGTATTTATTGAACATCTACTATGTGCCAGATACTTCGCAAACTTACCTGAATCGTGCCTTTTAATACACATAACTCTGTGTGGTAAGTACCATTATTACCTCCATTTGACAGCTCATGGAATTGAGGCACAGAGAAAGTAAGTGACTTATCCAAAATTAAACATCCTTGTGGTATTTGAAATCAGCCAGTCCATCACCAGAGTTTCAATCTATAAATTATGGTTGCTGGCACATAGTTAATTTATTAAATGGTAAAAATTTCTAGTATTTAGTTTGTCTTCTAAAATTCCCTATTGGGAAAAACTTTGTTTGCGAACGGCAACTTATACATTTCCTCTTATTCACTAACTAGCTAATATTTTTGTTTCATATCTTAAAGCATTTGTCAGTACCTCCAGAAAAATTAAATAATTATAAAGATAAATGCATATTTTATACTTGATTTCAAGGTGAATGCTCCTATGTTCTTATGTTTAGTTTATTAGGATTTTTTAACAGTAACCGGTGAGTATATTTTATTGAATGTTTGATAAACTTTTCTGATTTCTCCTTTTCTCTGTGTTATAAACCTATTATAATCACATATTGCATTATTAGGGAAACCAACAAAAATTTCTAAAGAGAAGGAAAATTATTAGGGACAAATAAAATCAACATTTCTAACTCAGTGAAAAAAATTAATATTCACCTATGAATAGAATAGCATGTGACTTGAATATTCTTTCCGGTAGAGAATTCAATCAATAATAACATTCAATACATTTGTACTGACTACCTAAATGGACTAGAGGATTTGCACAGTTCAAAATGACTAACATTATCTTCCATATGCCAAATGCCAAAAAGACAGAATTTTACCCACCGTTCAAATGGTGGCATTATATTGCTGCAATCTGTTCTATAACCAAATCCAAAAATTGATTTGATAATTTTAGTGAAGTACAGGGCTGAGTCCAGAACATAATCTCATGAAACACATTTTAAATTCTTGTTTGTAATTCAGCCAATGTAGTACCATGTGGCATCTAATCCATTAAAAAGGTTAAAGGGCAGATTCTTAGAATACAAATATCTGCATGATGCCAGAAGCTCTATGGGTTAGGAAAGCTCAGGTGCAACTTCTTAAACAGTAAAGGAATCTCCATGATCTTGTCTTCTAAATATCCATCGATATGAGAAGACCTTTTGTATAGTATCAATAAGAATGAGTGGATGTTAGAATATACTTAAATTGATAACTAAGCAAATGATAGCACTTCATTAATTTCTTCTTCTCTGTCTGACTCAAGGAAAATCAAAAGAATTGGGCATATTGAACACATTTTAATATACATATATTCTCTAATTGCATCATGTACTCATCTCTCTATCAAGACTGGTGGCTTCCTGAAGGGCAGTCATGTATCTATATCTGTATCTCTATCTACATACATGAATACACACACATACACACACACACATACAAGTACACACATATGTATCTTTTCTAATAATTACGTGGTTGAAAATTAATAGCACAACCCCAAATATAAAGTAGGACTACACAGATAGATCACAAACCAAATTTCTGGACAAATTTTCTAGTTATCCTCTAGGGCTGCACTATCCAATATTATAGCTACTTGCCATAAGTGACCATTTAAATCATATTTAATTAAAATTAAATAAAATTTAGCGACCTAAGTGTCCATCAACAGTTGAATGGATAAAGAAGGTGTGGTATATATATTCAATGGAATACTGCTAAGCCATTAAAAAAATTTTGCCATTTGAAGCAACATGGATGGACTTGGAGGGTGTTATGCTAAGTGAAATAAGTTAGACAAAGAACGACAAATACTATATGATATCACTTGTATGTTGAATCTAAAATATACAAAAACTAGTGAATATAACAAAAAAGAAGCTCACAGATCTAGAGAACGAACTAGTGGTTACCGGTGGGGAGACGGAAGAAGGGGGCAAATAAAAGGAAAGGGGATTAAAAGGTACAAACTATTAGGCATAAAATAAGCTACAAGGATATATTGTACAACATGGGGAATAGAGTCAAAATTTTATAATAACTATAAATGTAGTATAACCTTTAAAAATTGTGCATCACTATATCGTACACCTGTAACTTAAATAATATTGTATAGAAACTATACTTCAAGTAAAATGTAAAATTCATTTCCTTATTCACACTAGCCACATTTCAAGTGCCCAATAGCACATATAACTAGTGGCTAACACACTGTACAGCACACTTATAGAACATTTTTCTCATCACAGAAAGTTCTACGGGACAGCACTGCTCTAAGGGTTACAGGTAGTCCTCCTTCATCACTCAGCAGGAGGAACTCCTACAAGTGTTACAGCCTTTCAAATTCTTCTTCACACAGCTTTGACCATGGAGACTACTACGCGTAGAGGGCCTTCAGCCATAGAACAATGGATTTTTCACAAGAGTAGATGAAAAGTGTTAGAGCAATAATTCCCTCGAGCCACTTCTCAACTCTGACTCCCAGAGGAGGCTTTGGTGATGCAAAAGTGGAAAGTCCACAGTGCTACAAAGATGCAAGATCAATTTTTTTGTTTGCATCTCAAATATGCAGCAACTCTTCTTATCAAAAGGAGTTTAAAGTTCCATACAGTCACCAGAGCAAGGGGAACACATATTGAGCAGAAAAATGCAGTTGCCAAAGAGAACGAGAGCTGAAACTTCACACAACTATACCCAGCATCACGCAGAGGTTATAAGAAAGAAGCAAAAGTATACATAGTCACAGATGAATTAAGACTCAGTAGTTGAAAACAAGACTTTTAGCAAATACATAGACAAGATATATATACATATGATTTACTAATAAAGCCCTAGAGAAAGAAGTGGTAACAGATGAGCAGACAGTATCTCTTTGAACAAAAAGCACATAGGATACAATAAAAAGATTCAGCAGGGTTTTTAAGCTATGTGGCTTCAGGTTTATCACCTTTTTCTTATAAGCAAAGTTGGCAAGTTGATATTGAAAACAAATATATATCTATTATGCTTTTTTATTTATAGAGGGATATGATATTTGTAAAGCTTTAATTTTGTGGATTAGGTTCTATCATTTTCAAAGTATCTCTTTTTTTAATCTTCAAACACTCCTTAGTTAAGGAATATCTAATTATTATTATCTTTAAAAGACTGCATTGAATGTAATCTGTCTACAAGAGTCAAAATTCATTTTCTAGAGGAGAGAAACCAAACCAAAGCCTTTCCTTCCTTTATAGAATTCTGGTGAGGCTTATTTCTATGCGTTTGTGTGTGTGCATGTGTATGTGCATATGTGTGTGTGTGTGTGTGTGTGTGTGTGTGTGTGTGTTATACCCTACAATCATAGATTTCTCTACAGAGTGTCAAGACATCACCCACCTTTGCTTTAGCGGAACTGGGAAGCAGGTCAAACTTTCAGGAAGTGACTATAAATCTCCTGAGATTTTTTTTACGCAGCTATGAGAATTACCATTATACATAGGTTCTTTCTCACAATGTAAATCATTAAAAAGTATGTCAGACAACGTCATCCCTTATTATGCTCAAGAAAACGTTGAAATCCCCTTGCTTATTTCTTGCATGTGATCATACCATAGTAGAATGCAGCAGACGAAAGAACAAAAACATCAAAGCAGGCAAGCGACATTCACCTCCATCAATTGAAAAATCATTTGAAGCTGTTATTTATCACATGTGATGATAGTAACACCAATTCCAGTACAATAGTAACTTCAAAATATGAATAAGGTAAGAACTTAAATGTTAAGTGCACAAATTTGTACATTTCATTCATATTAAACTTTCTGACAGTTATCAAATAAACCCAAGAATGAGGTTTAGTATCATTCAATGCCCTTTCAGGTAGGTAAGATTTAATATCAGTGCAAATTTTATTCTTTCCTATACACTATCCTCTGCAGCTGTTTTCTTGGCACTGACCTGTTCCTCCTTCTGAGGTTAGGCAATATGATTTAAAGCATGGCTCTTTCCTCATTCCCTACAGTAATTAGTCTGCCTTGCTCAAGAAAGTTGCTTGCCAAGGAGCATTTTAATTGGGCACTAGTTTCTGTAATGAACTAAAAGTCAAAGTTGGTGGCCTTAAAGTTTTGTGCTGAAACATCCAGGTGACCCAGTATCACTGGCCCTAGGTCTGGCTGCATATTTTAGCTTCTTTTAATAGCCGTTGAATGAAATTAGTTCTCTAGAATGAGAAGTATTATCTCTTATCATAGAGTCCTTGAAATCTGTATCCAGTGTCCACACAAACCTCCCAGTAATTATGAAAACCTACACAGTGATTCTGGATTCCAGACTCTTGTTACATTAGAGTTTTACAGGGTGTAGTTACTTGTTCTGACAGGGTTTGTTTTTTTCCTAAACACTGAGGCTATTTCACCAAAAGCTTACAAAAGTGAATGGGCATTTCTATGAATGAGTATAATTTATTAATAGTGGCAGCAACACCTTTAAAACATCTATCCGCATATATTTTATTAGGGGCCATACTCGTAGGATATTTGATGTGGGAGAATTGCAATTACAAAATTGTAGCAATTTACAACCTAAGAAGACATATCTTATGCAATGTTAGTTAAGAAAATGCAGATTTTTATTTGCCTAAACCAGTTGTATTCTAAGTTGACATGATTCCCTCTTTGAGGCCTTTCTGTATTTAAGACTTCAGAAAGAGGCTGCATCCTGAGCTATTAGACAATAGTGGAGAAAATGTATTGACCTTGGAGCTAAGTAGAACTAGGCTGAACAGAACTACCACTTCGTGACTGTGTGACATTGAGAAAGTGTCTTAACTTTGCTGATCCCTATTCCTTATCTGTAAACTAGCAATACATAATTCTACCTCACAGTTTGTAAGGAGAAAGGAGACCATATGTGCATCATGACTGAAATAGATCATGGCCTCTAGTAAACAGTCAATATATGGTTGTCCTTACTATTCTTTTAAAGTAGCAATAAACAAACATACACACACATAGAACTCCTTTTCTAAAAGTTCTGTCTGACACACAGAAGCATTCTGCTGGCCTTGCTCATACTGAGTGGTACACACAGAGTATATTTAATAAATATTTGCAAAGATCTGCTTGCAGATCTAAATATGGAACTCCCTTTTTGAAGTCAAAGAGAATTCTTCAGGTGAGCAAGATTAAAAAAAAAAAAAAGTTTTTAGCCATTATCGTCTACAATCCTCACATTTCTACGCTTATGTCTTCATGTAAATAGTAGGATCCATAATGTGTAATAACATTCTTTTAACATGGCCTTATCGTGGTTACCTAAATCTATCAGATCTGTTATTTTGTAAAGGATACAAAATGCACATGCAAGCACGCATGCAGACATATATTCATGGATCAAACTTCCCAATGATTTTATCTTTAATTTATGGTAGAGAGTTTTGTCCTATTTTTCTCTTTTCCCATTATATACAAAAGAGGGCTTGCATTACAAGGCCTATCTCATTCTTTTAAATGCATTGAAATTAACATTTTTATTTCCTTAGCATTATTTTTTACATTAGATAATCCTCCCACATCAGAACTTAGAACAGGGGAATCCTCCTATAATGCATTTGGAATAGGATCACTTCACAGAATGAATGCAACCTGAGCACAAAGCTAATTTTTATCTGAGCCAGCTCCTTTGCAAGCAAGATGGGACTATAGAATGAGATAAGGAATGTTAGTTCTTTATCGCTCATGTAACAAATCTCTGAGTAATACAGAAGGGCATGTTAGTTATTTCTAGTGACAATATTAGGATGGTAATGAGAAAAGAAAATCATTATATATTCATTCTCCTGATGGGTATTACAATAAGATTGGGGACAGACAAAAAACTTAATCAATTACACTTGGCCAAAAGGGAAATAAGAATGGTAAGAACAGTTGGAAACAGGAACAAAAAAAAATCCACTGTGCTGGAACAAGTTCAATTCCTGTCCACTTCTGGAGACTCTTATCAAGCTCTTATTGGAATCTACTTAAATTCCTGTTCCCTACTCTCAAAGTGTGTTCTATCGATTGCCACCTCATTGAAAAGTACCTCTACTAGTTATCCTTCCTTAACCTGCCCTGCAATACAACCACAGGGCACAGGTTCCCTCAACCTCCTGGACCACCTGTTGGATCAACAGTCCCAGACTTAAAGCAAAGGAAATGGCCTGTGGTGGGAAAGGAAGGATTACTAAGTGTGAAACAATAGCCCGGGGCACTTAATAATCATCATTTCAGGAAATTCAACATGTGGTGTTCCTAATTATAATGAGAGAAAATATTCGGTGAATTAGATTGCTTTTAGTGGAGAACTAGGTGTTTATCCTTTACAGCAATAGTGCAACTATCAAAGAATGCAAAATTAGAGTTAAAGGCTTATGTTTGTTTGTTTGTTTAAAAAATTGAGCTAATGACTTATTTCTGATGGTTTTAGGAATTCTGAGAGTGTTCTATTACCTGGACCAATAGAAAGTCTTTCTTTATGAACTTTCTGAATGGTGTTTTGAATTTTACAACATTTAACATATGTTCTTAAATTTTTATAATTTTTATTTTTTGTCCTTTTTAACTGACCTTTGTAAGTTAGGGGATAGGAGAATGACACAATAAACAAAAACAGTTCTGTGAATATAGCCCATGCCTCTGAGAAATGTTCAAAATTAAACTTCTTAAGAGGAAAAACAAAAGAATTAACATCACTAAAAAAAGAAAATAACCATAACAATGAAAGACCTATGACACTGGCTTGAGAAAGCCAGGTCTCTATTTTGGCCAGAAAGAGAAACAGAAAGGAATGGAAGGATTTTAGTTAAAATTTAGATTTGTCTGGGTTCTGTCTTTTATTCTTATTGTCCACTAAGAATAAGAGTTGCGTTTGTGACACCAAATGGCTTGCAATTTCCCAGTGCCCTTATGGACAGTTATGGAAGTGATACTTCCTTCTCTTTTGATGAAGACAGTGCTGGGTTGAGAAGACACTGACATGAAGGACCACAGGAACTGAAGGTTAGTAAAGTGAGGTCTCCAGACCAATGGCATTAACATCTCCAAGGAAGGTGTCATAAATGCTATTGAATCAGAAGCTCTGGGGTAGAGCCCAACAGTCAGGTTTAGCAAGCCCTCCAGGTGCTTCTGATGCCTGCCAAAGGTTGAGAAACACTGATCTAAACCACTCTGAGAGGGCTTCCCTGGTGGCGCAGTGGTTGAGAATCTGCCTGCCAATGCAGGGGACGCGGGTTCGAGCCCTGGTCTGGGAAGATCCCACATGCCGCGGAGCAACTCGGCCCGTGAGCCACAATTACTGAGCCTGCGCGTCTGGAGCCTGTGCTCGGCAACGAGAGGCCGCAATAGTGAGAGGCCCGCGCACCGCGATGAAGAGTGGCCCCCGCACCACAATGAAGAGTGGCCCCCGCTTGCCACAACTAGAGAAAGCCCTCACACAGAAACGAAGACCCAACAAAGCCATACATACATACATAAATAAAAAGAATGTAAGCAGACAAGAATAGCATTAAAAAAATAAAAAATAAACCACTCAGAGATTCAGGACAAGGGACAGGAAAAGAGGTAAAATCACCAGCTCACAGCTATGTTAGCTGTACTCTTGAGCTCTTGTCTAAATGTTACCGAGTCCAACCTCGTACTGCTTGCCACACAACAGGCCAATAGATTGAGGGACGAGGTGTTGGGGCAAAGAACTGCGACTTTATTCGGAAAGCCAGAAGATGGAGAAGACCGAGAAGATGGTGGACAAATGTCCCAAAGAACCATCTTACTCAAGTTAGAATTCAGGCTTCTTTTATACTAAAAGGGGAGGGGGGGGTGGCTGGTTGTTACAGACTTCCTGGTGCCGGAATCCTTTGTTCTCACAACTGTCCATGTAGGTCTGGTCACTATGTTTTCTGTAAACCTCCAGCAAGACAAATATTATTCTCTGTTCTGCAACTTTGTATCTCTATATGAATTGAAAAGTGTATACCTTTAAAGATCAGAGTCTTGAGAATGGGTTACCATGTATATTTCAGGTTATAGGCCAGCATGACTAAGCACAGGCAACAAAGCACAAAGGTTAAAGCTAAAAGAATAGATTCAATATGGAGTCAGGTTTGTTTTTCTCTGCTACATAAATACATAATGCAATATCGTATAAATGAATGCATCATGAGTACCGGTTTTTGGTACTCTTGAAAGAAATCTGAGCTTATCAAAGGAAACAAATATTTTAAAGGTTTGATAATTTAGTAATTATAATTCACATAGTTTGATGTAAAAATACATAATATTGGTGGATGGGTTTTCATATAAAAAGTACACTTAGCAGCTTAATTTAAAAAACACTTATGAATTGGGATTCCTTTACATTGATGCAAGATACAAAATTGAGTCATAACTAGTTTAAAAATATCTACCTGTACTTATAACTATGAGGTTGTGTGACATGTCATTAAAATAACACATACTGCTTCTATAAGTAAACTTACATTACAATAGTCAAGGAATGAATGAACCAGGCATCACAACTTTGCACTTTATTCCATTTGAAGGAGTCTCTGCTTTTAGTGATAACTGGAACTATACCCTGGGGCTAAATAAAAGCAATATGGACCTGGAACTTCTTACAGTCAAAGTAAAGATGCTTTCAAATATGTCCATCCAAGAGTCCACCTCAAAGTCTACCTCAAAGCCTAGTCATGGTATGTCCTCAAATGCTTAAATAGATGATGTATTGTCCACGGTAACACAGTAAATTAAGAGCCCTAAGTCTGGAATCTGTACAAAAAAGGGCATAGGTAGCATCAAGTATGTACATGAGTTTCCACTAGTGTTTATGGGAAAATGTTACATAGTTACTAAAGTATTTATTTTTCAAATTACGTATATTCCAAATTGCAGTTATAATCAACACCCAAGTTATCTGTCACAAAATGTAGAAAGGTCTATAGAAGATAGATTTAGAATAATTGTCTTAGTCTGTTCAGGCTGCTATAACATAATGTCATACACAGTGGCTTATAAACAGCAGAAAATTATCTCTCACAGTTCTGGAAACTGGGAAATTCAAGATCAGGGCACTGGCAAATTCAGTGTCTGGTGAGAGCTTGCTTCCTCATAGATGCTGCTTTCTCCCAGAGTCTTCTCATGGTAGAAGGAACAAGGGAGCTTTCTTAGCACTAATTCCCTTGCATAATTACTTCCCAAAGGCTCCATCTCCCAATACCATCACCTTAGGGGTTAGGATTGCAACATATAATTTCGGAGGGACACAAACATTCAGACCATAGCAATAATGCTTTAAGAAATCTACTGTTTGTATTCTTTTCAAATGGAACAGTAATTAAAGTACTGTTGAGAATGGTAGTATGTGGCACTGAAAGAGAGAAAACACGTTAGGTCACATGTATACTACATATATAAGTTTTTCACTACATAAAAGGTAAAATTATGTAGTTATATATACCTGGGATTATTTTGTTTGTTATATTTTACTGGGAAATAGTACACTATCAAGTCAATATAATTAGGCTAAGCATGACATGGGCAAGAGGACCATGATTTGGGCTGAAAAGTACTTAGTCACACAAGCATGACATAGAGGAAGAAAAAAAATATTAGCACACTGCAATCAGTAGAGAGAATGAGGAACTGCAGGGGAGTTTTTAAGCGTGTGCAGAACACAAGACTGAAGCCATATGGAAAAGCATTTGTGGATAAAAGCATGCAAAATCAACAAGTTCTCAGTTACATTCTTCACCAGTTATATCTTCACCATAAACATACCGTCTGCCTTAACAGCTGCTCTCTTCACTGCACTCAGGCTCCTTTTTGACAGCAGAGAGGTTTGACCCTAAGAGTATAAGATAAGGGGATGCAAGACTCTATCTACAGATTCATCATTTTAGATATGAGTGGATATAAATTCCTTTCTATCAGGACTTTTTCAGTGAAAGAACGCATTTCTTAAAATAAAGGGCTAGTAATTTCCGAACCTCCTCCACTCAGAAGACCACTCATTTATGAATAAATTACCAGACCTACTTTAATTGACATCATCCTGATCTATTTCCAATAGACTGGGAAAATGATAGGTTTGTTTAAGAATAGAGTTCTCCCAAACAATTAAAAAAAATTTTTTCTAGATATGTTAAGATTATTAGGGAAAAGAAAAATGTAGACTCAAATCTTCTGGGAAACCTAGTAATCGAATGGACAGCAAGATTTGACAGGAATAACAGTATGCTGTTCTTTGAAGTTGTATTTGGCAAAGCTTCGAGACTGGCAAGTAGCTAAGAGACATCTTCTCTCCTTTGCTGAAATCTTGGGACCAGATGTACTTGAGAATTTAGATAACTTTTTAGATGTAAGAATGTTTACGGCACATTTGCTTTATAATATATAACTATACACAGATGGGTCTGAGGTAGCATCCTGTAATCAAACACATTAATATTTCTGCAGTGATATGTGACTTTATAGTCACACTAAGTTATATAAATATGAACTCTAAATAGCCTCATGTCACCTCAGGACAGGTTCTGCCTCCAAATATGATGTCTCAAGCTTATGAAAAAAGACTCAAATTTTGGAGATTTGGGGAATTTGGAATAACAGCTAAGGACTGTCAACCATAAGAACAAAAATTACTGTTATTATTTACTACAATTACTATTGTTAATACCACTTCATTTACTGCTCATTATGTGGCAGGCAAAAAGTAAATGGTTTATTAAATGCTTTCTAAATCCTCTCGACAGTATTTTAGATGCATAATAAAACCTCATTTTCAGAAATTAAGAGTCGGGCACCTGGTAAGGAGCAGAGTCAAGATTCTATTCTATGAATGTTCAACTCAAAATCCATACTTTTTTCTACTAATACATATACTACATATATATAATATTTTATATTAAATATTAAAATATTTAATGTAACTATTGAAAATATGTGTATTAAAATATTTAATATAAATATTTAAAATAGTTGTATTAAAATATTTTATATTAAAATATATTTATATAATATATATAATATATAAAACATGTTGTATATATATATAAAATTTTCCTTCTTTCTTCCTTTTATTGAACACATATTTACTGAATGTCTTCTATGTGCCAAACATTTTTTTTTTTTGACACTGGAGAGACAATGGGAAACAAAACAAATGTTCATAGAACCTATATTCTAATGGGGGAGGGGCAAAATACACAAATAAAAAGAGATTTTAAAAACTATAAACTATAGTAGTAAAAATAATATAGGATAAGGAAATAATAAGTAATGCTGTGGAGAGACAGACATATTTGCCATCGAGTGGTAAGAAAGGGCCTCCTTAAGGCCTTCGATCGGAGATGTGAGTGAATTGAGGGAAGTGTGGTAACTGGGGAAGAGCATTCCAGGCAGAGGGAAGAGGAAATGCAAATGATCTGAGGTGTAGGGCTGCCAGATAAAATACCAGTATGTTCCCTGTGATGCCACTGTGTCCCTGTGTGTTGCCAGTAGGCCCCTTGTAATATTCAGAACATATTTCTGCTTGAAAAGTTATTTGATATTTATCTGAAATGCAAATTGAAGCCAGTGCTTTGTATTTTTTATTAATCTGGCAACCTACTGAGGCAAAAATCTGTTTGGTCTATTACAGGCACAGCAAAAAAGGCTGAGCAAGGAGGCCAAGGTGGTTAGAACAGAGTATCAGGAGGAGAGAAATTGAGGAAGAGACTGCCTGTCATGGTAGTCACATATGGCTATCGGGGACTTGAAATGCAGCTGATCAACAATGAGATGGGCTGTGAGTATAAAATACAACCTGAATGTCAAGGATTTAGTATGAAATTGAAGGTGAAATACCTCATTAACAACTTTTACATTGCTTATGTGTTGAACTGATAATATTGGGAGTGTACTGGGTTAAAGTAGATTATTGAAATTAATTTCACTTATTTCTTTTTTATTTTTAACATTTCTACTAAAAACTTCAAAATTACATATGTGACTCACATTGTATTACTACTGAATAATGTTAACTAAGAAAGAAAATGGCTAGGGGAGGATGGCGACCACACAGAGCTTTGGAGACCATGGTAAGGACTTTGGACTATACTTCAGTGGGTGGAAAGGCATTGGAAGGTTTTAAGCAAAAGAGTGACAGAATCTGATGTATTTTAAAATAATCACTGGGATTGCTGTCTTCAGTTCTCTCCAGTGAACCCCCAACTAAGGTAACTTAAACATAAATGCTTCTTCAGGGCAACTACTGATAGTATCTGCAGAAATTATCATTTATTCTCTCACCTTGTTTCCCAGGCCCCAGGCTAAGTCACCACATTGACTGCAATCTACCAGCACAACTGACTTATGGTCTGTTGCTCTAAATTCTGTTTTCCAGAGTCACTGATTCAAAATTATTCTTGGAGAACCTACCGTGTGCCAGGCACTATTCTAGGTGCTATAAAAGAAGGGATATAGCTGTAAGAGAAGGGAAAGAAAGGAAACATGTCTCATGGGGTTTATATTTTAGTGGATACAGTCTATAAATAAACAAAACAAAAATAAAGCCAAAAAAAAGGAAAAATATGTATACTAGATTAGATTTAAAGTGGTATGGTAGAAAATAAAACAAATGATGGTTAGGGAGTACCAGAGTAGAGTGGGTTATTTTCATTTTAAATACAGTAATACAGACTGTCATACAGAGTGAAGTCAGTCAGAAAGAGAAAAACAAATATTATATATTAATGCATATATGTGGAATCTGAAAAAATTGGTATACACGATCTTATTTACAAAGTAGAAATAGAGACACAGATGGAGAGAACAAATGTATGGATACCAAGGGGGAAAGGGGGGTGGGATGAATTGGGAGACTGGGATTGACATACACTATTGATACTGTGTATAAAATAGATAACTAATGAGAACCTACTGTATAGCACAGGGAGCTCTACTCAATGCTCTGTGGTGACCTAAATGAGAAGGAAATCCAAAAAAGAGGGCGCATATGTATATGTATAGCTGATTCACTTTGCTGTACAGTATAAACTAACACAATATTGTAAAGCAACTATACTCCAATAAAAATTATAAAAAAAAGAAAAAAAATAGAGTAATGATTGGAAGGCTTCGTATGAAGCAGGGCAGTGAGGGACCCACATACATATTGGGGAAAAGAGAGTTCCAGGCATAGAAAACCCAGATGTGTTCTGGAGATATTGTCCCTTAACATGTTTTCTGATAAAAAGGTCCAATGATCCAATATGTTAGGAAAACACTGCAAACTACATCCCTGTCTTAGAGATTCCTAATGCACATTGGCACTTTAAAGGCTTTGAGACGTCCTGAGGTAAGAAACCCATAGAACCTTGTTTAATCCACAATTTCCCAAATATATTTCGATAAGAAATATCCAAATAAAGAAATATCCTTTTATTCATGTAACACATGTTCCTATGTATCAGACTTAGTGAGCCATGGAGTCTGCTGCGACCTGAGCACGGCTAAGGGAGAAACGCCCGTGTGCATTTGTGCTTTCCTTCCAGCACCCCTCCACCTTAGAACACTTGGGGTTTTCATAACGTGTTAGCCCTGCCTAAGATGATCTTGAACTCAAACTCCTCCAAACAAAGCCTAACACACTGTGCCCTGGCTCCGTCTATTCACTCACCCACTTCTTACCCCTTTCCTCCCTAACAGAGAGGAGCTATGATATCTCCATCAAACTAATATTCTCTCTCTCTCTTTCTCCAACATTGAAAATAACCTACTTTACCATCTTTTCCTCCTCTCACTACCTAATTTTCCTTTATTAATAATTCCCAAAACTTAATAAAAACATAAATAACAAAATAAAGCAGGCTATGACATCATCAGAGGAATATCACCAAGGTAAAAGTGTGAAATAAATTCTGTGGCAGGTGAGGTCACTGGCAGCTGGGGAGGTTCACAAAACATAGATGCCTCACAGGGATGCTTGAAAGGCTGGTCACACTAAAATAAACAGAGAACAGGAATGGGGGTTCTGGAAAACCAGGATGCCATGTTCTCAGCAGAGAAACAGCCATCATTATCATTATCCAAATCTTTTGCTCCTCCCATTAGAAATGGCCTTCCCCCAGGGCTTTAAGTAACAAATTCTGTATTTAACATGCACCTTTATGTTATAAACATATTCATATCTGTCTATTCCATTATAGTTGTTCCTTCATTAAATGTTCAAAGGACAGCAGCATTCTCAGGTTTAGGTATTTACTTTTGCTAAGGAAATGTCAAAAGAGAGAGGAGAAAGTTGTCTGTTTCTTCTTGAGGCTTCTGAGGCAAGAGAGGGACTTTCTATGTTCAGAGAAAACTATGCGTTTAAAAAAAACTAAAAGAACCTAACACAGGATTTTCGTATGTTGTGTCCTGCCACTAACTGGCCTGTAACAGCGACAAACTCTTTTAATGTCTTTGGGTTTTGGTTTCCTCATATGTAAAAAAAAGAAGCAGTGATCTAAACCAGGGGTTGGCAAACAGCAACTAATGGGCCAAATCCAGCCACCAACTGTTTTTATGCATAACATTCTATCGGAGCACAGCCATGCCCACTTGTTTATGTATTGCCTATGGCTGGTTTCCTTCTACAATGCAGAGTTGAAGGAGTTGAGTAGTTGGGACAGAGACCATATGGTTCATGAGTCTAAAATAGTCACTCCCTGGCCTTATAAGAAAAAGTCTGCTCAGTACATTTTCTGCCAGCTCTGACGTCCAGTGATAGATTCTCACCCCACGAAAGGCTTAATTGTTGTCTTTGGAATACAGGTGTTAGGAGTAGACTAAATGGCCTGAGCAAACCACCCCAATTTAAGTATTTCATGTGCCTTTAGTCGATCACTTTTGCCACCCACAGCATTTTGACAATGAACCACACACCAAATTGCTATAACTAGTGCCAAGGAAACACATTTTGAAAACAAAGCGTGCTTTCTGGTCCATGCCTTATGAAAATGTATGATGTGAATCGCTCTCAAATAAGGTGTGTGTTGTGCTATGTCTCCAGCTTTGAATCCCAGAAACCACAACATTCCTCAACTCAGCCTCCTCCATAGAGGAGAGAGAGCTTGCCTTGCCAACCAGATGAACAAACCCTGACATTTTATTTATTTTGCTTTCTGGAAACACTCACTCAAAGGGAAAAGGGTCCCCAAATTTTCTGCAGCTGCCGCCTGGATCATTTTTTAAAAATATACCCAAGGAAGCTGTCTGGGTGGCCACGGAGAATGGATGAATCAGCCTGAATTTCACATACTGGGTGCTTTGAACAGTTCACAGTGATGAGATTATCCACAGGGTCCTGACCATGTCTGGCAGCCCACTCACAACCGCCTACATACTATGACCAAGGATTTGCTACAATACCAAAGGGATTTTCCTGGATGATGTTCTCCCTTTAACATTTAACCCAATACATTGAAAGACAAGCTACTATTCCAGTTTTGACATCAGAGAAGATTTCATTTAGAAAAATGTCAAGAACATAAAAACTCAATCACCAAGTGATTACAGACACTAAACCTCAGAGCCTCAAAGAGATTCTAAATGTTACAAGAGAACATTTTCTCACTGCATCTAGGTGTTTGAGGGAGAGATGTGCATGTCTGTTAAACAGTGACATTACCAAGGTACCCACTTTGAATAGTTAATAATCACACACAAAATGAAAAAAAACAACAATAACAGACAAGAGAAGTCAATTATAGTGAAACTTTGTAGCAGTTTAACAGGAATCTGCTACTGGTAGATGCTGAGAAGATGTTGATGAGTTCTTTGTGACCCAAAGCTGCCCCGTTCAGTTTCTTGGTACATAAAGGACATTGGACACCAGAACAGACTCTTGCAGGGATTGCAGTAGGGCTAGTTCTTCTCATAGATACCACATCCCTACACATTTTTTAGGTTGAGATAAAAATCTTACAAGACAGGTAAGTATCTTGATGAGAAAATAGTTTTGGGAGTTTAGGATAACTTAGCTGACTATCCCGAGACACTGAGCATTTGGTACACCTGTACCCAGAGATCCAATTCCTGCAATTCTGCTCTCTACGAGGAAAAGGAGAGAAGCAACGTGAAGGGGAATTCAAGAAAACAGATCCCAAACCCTTTCTAACCTCTGCTTCCCCCAGCAACTTCCCCAGAATCTGAAGCTGCTCTTGTGATGAGGAAGGGGGCAGGGCACTGGATTTTCTGTAGGCATCAGTTCCCCACCTGCAGTGCAGGTGCTTGGAAAGCGACACTGATTGCCGACTCTGTAGTAGGTACTATGAACACACTATTTCATTAATATTATTTTATATAATTGTCACAGCGCAGCAAACTTGGCCTTACTGTATGATGATTATCCCTATTTCATGGGTGAGAGGATTTAGTTTCAAACCAAGGAAACTGTCCTTAAGTAATAGATTTAGTAAGTAAGTAAGAGATTTGGACTTGTCTCTGTTTGTCTCCCAAACCCTTGCCAGTCCCACTACACTCCTCTTCCTTCAGAGCCAAGCCTTTAAGAGAAAACCCTCCCCATTCTCTTTCTTCATCGAGGATGAGAGAACCTTCTGATGTGGAGTGGACAGCGTCTGGAGTTCTCCCCAGAAAGACTGTTGGCACAGGCCTCGGAAGCCCAAAGCTTTGACTCATAAGCTGCTGTATCCTTGCTAGCCGTGTCCTGGAAAGACTCAGCAGGATCAAGAACAGTTACAGAACTGTACCACTTTACTGTGCTCAGTCTCTCATGATTCTTGGAAGTGTAGCAATGCATGCTTGCCAACTGATGTGCGGAAGTGGATGTGGTCCTTCAACACAGGCGACTGCACTGCAGGGTGTTGGTTCGCCCAGTGTGCAATTGTGGGGCCTTGGTCACCCTAAAGAATAAAGAGGGGCTTCCCTGGTGGCGCAGTGGTTGGGAGTCTGCCTGCTAATGCAGGGGACACGGGTTCGGGCCCTGGTCTGGGAGGATCCCGCGTGCCGCGGAGCGGCTGGGCCCGTGGGCCACAGCTGCTGAGCCTGCGCGTCTGGAGCCTGTGCCCCGCAGCGGGAGGGGCCGCGATAGTGAGAGGCCCGCGCACCGCGATGAAGAGCGGTCCCCGCACCGCGATGAAGAGTGGCCCCCGCTTGCCGTAACCGGAGAAGGCCCTCGCACGAACCGAAGACCCAACACAGCCAAAAATAAATAAATAAATAAATCAAGTAGCTATAAAATTTAAAAAAAAAAAAAAAAGAATAAAGAGGGGTCGCCTCTTTGTTTTCATTCTCAACTCTCCCCCGCTAGGCAGTGGCTAACGCTTCACTGCTCTCAGGCACAGAGCTGTCTCTCCCGCCTGTATCATAAGAGTTGATGCTAAAGCTTTCACAAATCTCAGCAAATCAGACTCATGGGAGACAAGGAGAATCTGAGATAGTGAGAAGTTCAAATTCTACAGTCTTCAAAGAATTACTACTTCAAAGAATATAACACAGGCACACACATACCCATTTGTGTCTACATGTAGGCAAAGAAAGCAATGGAAAGTAGGCACTTGAGAATTTCAGATCTTTTGGGAATCTATTTTGATGACTGAGAATGATTTTCATGACTTAGTTCTTCTAAAGTACTTGAAAGCAATTTCTTTTCAATGGTAGGTGAGAAATCCCACCCTTTTGATCTTGTTTACACTCTTGTTCTCTTCAGAAAATTTTAAATGGAATCTACAAAAAGGCACTCTCAGTCTAAAGTGGTTCATCACAAATTTCAAACATGTGAGACCTGATTAATCAGACCTTATAGGAACGAAGGCATCTCTGAGAAAAGGTTGTAAACAACTGCTACTTCTCAATTCCAAAATCAGTGTCTTAAAGACCTCTCTGATAAGACCAATCAAGAGAAGATAAATTTTGAGTAGATAATACAAGGTCACCCACGAAAATAGTGACTGCAGCTGCCTCTGTGCAGGGAAACTGAGGGGCTTAAAACAAGATCGGAGGGACACTTACTTAAATACTTTTATGTCCATTGAATTTTAATTCAGGTGCTTGGTCATTCAAAATAAATTGAAATAAAATTTTTGACTTAATATTCAGTGTCACTATTTTTATTTACTACCTCTCTGACAAGGAAGCCATTTGTTTTATATTTACTCTCCTCGTGTATTTGCCATGACCTTCAATATCTTCAAGGAATCGCATCACTCCTTTCCTATCTCTTCACCATGCCCATTTCTACTCACTCATATGCTGCACCCAAAATGTTCTTCAGCACTTTTCACGTGATTATACCGTGCATCTATATTTGGATTATGGGATTCTAAGGGGATTACCAAGAGAGGTTGTATGAGTGTTGGTTTTGATGGCTGACATCCTAGGTTAGAATTTTGCCTTCTGCCTCTCGCTAAGTTTATGCCCTTGGCCAAATCACTAAAAATCTCTAAAGACTCAGTTTTCTCATTTCTGAAAAGAGGATAATAACAGTAATACCTTGCTGAATTGTCAAAACATTAAATAATAATATCTTATTGAATTTTCAAAATATTAAATTTGCCCAGTTCTCTGTACACAGTATTCACTCAATAAACAATAGTTATTATCATGCTTTGTGTTAGTACAGTGCATAATTCTCTCACTTAGAATTCTTAAATTTCAATAAATCATATTAGTTTTAAAAAAACATTTCTGACTGAAGCAAACAGGAAATAAGAAAAAGTAGCATATAGATAGTGATGGGAATTGGAAAAGATGGGCAAATGGTAGTTATCATCTAGAAATTACATTTCTTCTTCCCCACAGACAAAGAAGGAAGCACACATAAAAACTACATCAGACCATCTCTTTCCACCTTGTTTTTTCTCAAGTTGCTTTCTTGATAGATTGCCAAGCAGAGTATGGAGTCCAGGTTCTGTCATTTAGAGGTGGTTTTCATCCTGGGTTTTCCTCCATGGTCCTTTGGTTTTGATCTTTGGTTCCCAGTGTTCCTAATTACTTGGAAGTAATTCCTAGCCTTAGCAGAGCCCAGTTTCCATCATTAGCCACTTGCCTGTCTGGCAAGACCTGCTCCAGAGGGGAAGTGCGTGGAAAGGCTTTCATGGTTGGAGTCAGTAAACGTTACTGAATGTCCAGCACGTGCTGTGTAGTGTCCTGAGGCAATATGCGGTACATGCCTCTGTCCCACACTAAAAGAAGTAATAGATCCGGCTCCACTCCCCTGTAGTCTTGCAAAGAAATCAAAATGAAATACAGAATGGCAAACTCCAGGTTATACAATGGACGGACTTTGTCTTGTGCAACGTTGGGTTGAAACATACAATCTGGGCCAGTCTCTTTGCTTTCTTCTCTCTCCTATTTCTCAGTAAATGCCTGACCCATCATTTCTGATTAAAATGTATTTTCTGGCAGGAAGATCATCTGGCACACATATTTTAACCAATTCGCAGATACATAAATAAATAAGTGGGTTTGTCCCCAAACTATTTGGAGTAGTCTGTGGGTGGTCATTCTGAGGTTAGACTACAGGGCAGGAAACACCCAGCTAACACTTCTCAAAGTGCCATGAAGCCAATTAACTAGTTATACTCAAGGCATTCTTTTAATCTCTATGGCAGGGAAATTCAGCATTGCCAGATATAGATTATATTCCACACAGATCTGGGAAAATGTAAAATGTCCACATGTAAGGAACAAAAGAGAATTTAACAATGTGCCAGCAATGAAGCATAATTTTGCCTTTTGTCACAGATTCTGACCCTTATATCTACACCAACTTTTTAGGCTTAATAGTAATATTAAATGCAGTTAAGAAAATGCAAACATTTTATATCCTCTGATAAAAAACAAAAGGACATCTTGTTTTGCTGCTGAAACTTGGTTGTTACACCCAGCAGTAAAATGCTCACAGGCAGACTGTGGAGGAAGAACACCTGAATTCTGGGAGAAGTGCATCATTCATCACTTTTTTCTTTAAATATGCAGAAATATTTTTTTCTATCATCTTGTGTCTTTTTATAGGCTTTTAATGATGGGAGAACCTGATAAAATGCAGGCAGACTTTCACATTTAGAATGGATAAGTGGAAGGCAACAAATGCTAAACATGTGTCATCCACCACCAGCCAAGGAACGGCTTTTTATTACATTTTATAAACTCTCAGATTGACATCGAGTTGGAAGAGCATTCACATTCACACAAGCATACTTTATTTTGCACACTATTGCTACTAATAATAAACAGCGAATGGTTGGACTAATTCCTCTATGCCTTGTGGAAAAGATTAACTTTCCCGCCATTTGTTTTATATTTGCTGGAAATTGGTAACTCCTAAGGTCATCATGTGCAATTTCCCAAATATTCAAAGCCCAGACTCCTATTAAGGAATGCAGGAGACTTATAGACACAGCATCCTCTTCTATGAGGGATGCTTTGGGTGTGCCAGGGTTGACATTGTTTTAGCTAACCACTTAGTCCCCTGGTTCCCAACTGAGCATCAAAATGCCCTGCGATGCTGAAGTGAACTAACAATGGTACTGCAAGATATTTTAAATTTTAAATTGGAAATCCAGCTGCTCAACAGCATACAAACCACTAATATTAAGTTGTTTAGGCCCAACTGTTTAAAAAACAGAGTGATTAAGCATTTCCTATGGGCTAGGAGTGTCATGAAAGAATTACTGTCACACCAAGGGTGTCAGGAATCCAGAAAGTTTGGGAACCGCTAAGATAGTCCCATTTATATGAACCCCAAATTCAAAAACATGAACGTATACATGACATCTGATACATTCCATATGCTGGAAAGTATATCATGGAGAATAGAGGATCCCTCACTTCTATAACAATTATGGGGGAAAAAGTTGCAGAACGGGGTCTCAACTGTCTCTTGATCTCTATGCTGACTGTTGTTTCCAGTATCCTGAGGACTCCCCTTGGAGGGAATAAATAAACAGTTCCCAGCAAGGAGGAATCACAGAACCTGGGCGGTGCGCTGTATGCTTTTCAGCAGAGGAGGCTTTGAAAATAGAAGTGAGATGACATCTATTGAGTCTCATTCCATCTTGTTCTCTAATGTAACTCCAGAAGAGCTTGAGCAGTCCCTTTGAAACAACTTCCTCTGGAAAAAAAATTGTGCAAGACCACAGATGCCTACAGTTTCACAAGGATGACACTCAGTGTAACCATTAAGCCCTACAGGAAAGTGTGATCTGTTTAAGAAGCAAGAGATACTTGGGATCCAGAAACTTGGGGAAGTAAATTTGACCCAAGGTATTGCAGGCAGGTCTGGAATATCAATATCAGTGGTTAAAAGATAAAAAACTTTGGCCACAATCCTACAAGGAACAGATGATTGAATTAGGACACTGGAGTTACAAAAACACTGTCAGTAGGCCAGTGAAGCCTTGGCAGGGAGAAGAAACTTAGGGGCAGATGCAAGCAGATCTCTTGATTCCACTATGACGGCGTCATCTTGGAGTCAGAGGATTAATCTTTTACTTTACAATGACTACTTAACGAGCCATTTATTTCTTAATAGTTAATTCTATAAGATTTTTGGAAGAGAAAACAAATTGTGACTAACCTCAAATCCAACCCTACTCCCGTAGCTCTGTCCCAAGGAAAAAAACTGATTAGTAACACTGTAGCATCAAAACTAAAAGAGAGGGCTTCCCTGGGGGCGCAGTGGTTAAGAATCCTCCTGCTAGTGCAGGGGACACGGGTTCGAGCCCTGGTCCGGGAAGATCCCACATGCTGCGGAGCAACTAAGCCCGTGCACCACAACTACCGAGCCTGCGCTTCAGAGCCTGTGAGCCACAACTCCTGAAGCCCTGACACCCAGAGCCCGTGCTCTGCAGCAAGAGAAGCCACCACAATGAGAAGCCTGCGCACCGCAACGAAGAGTAGCCCCTGCTGACTGCAACTAGAGAAAGCCCGCGCGCAGCAACAAAGACCCAACGCAGCCAAAAATAAATAAATAAAATAGATAATAATAAAATTCAAAAAAAAACCCCCAAAAACTAAAAGAGAGAATCATGCCAGGAACTAGGCGTGGGTCATCAATCTCTTCCTTTGGGTGCTTCTCTGCTAAACTTCTAACTGTACCCCAGGCTGTGTGACTCCTTTTGCGCCTAGGATAATTTCTTCCAAGAAATTTCATTCAGTTCCTTCTTGGCTTTATGGGCCACCGATCTACTGCTGCATTACAAACTTATTTCTCCAACCCAGACTTCTTCCCTGAACTCCAGATTCATGCATCCAATTATCTATTTAACTATCTAATACATGTTGCAAACTTAACACGTGACAACAGACATTTTCGTTCTCAGATCCCAAACCTACTCCTCTCCCAGCCACTATAAATGGCACTTCCACCCACTCGGTTGCCAACCAAAAACTTACTGATTCCTCTCATTCTCTTATTCCCTACAGCCAATCCATCTGCAAGTTCTTTGGACTGTACTGCCAAAGGCTCTCATAATCTCTCTACTTCTCGCCATGCCATCTGCCACCACGCACCATCTCTTGCCAGGATCAACAAAATGGCCTTGAAACTCACTTCCCTCTTCCATTCTTGTCCTCCTCCATCCAATTTTATACATATAATCTTGAAAACATAACTGAGATCACTTCACCTCTCTATGGAATCCCTACTGTGGTCTTTCAAATGCACTAGATTAAAACAGGAACCCCTTAGCCACATCTGAGGGTCCTACATAATCTATCCCTACCAAACCAGCAAAACTCATGTGTTAGCAATCTCCTCTTGTCTCTCCATGCATGTCACACTCATCTTTCTTTTCATCAAAGATAACAAGCTCATTCCCACCTTAAGGCTTTGTAGGGCCGGTGTTATTTTCCTAAAATGTTAATGCTTCTGTTCTTCACATGCCTGCCTCCTTCTTGCCATTTGGGTCTCATTTTAAGTGTCATCTCTTCAGAGACACCTTCTGTGTCCAGCCAATTCCACATGTCCTCCAGTCACTCCCTATCATCATCTCAAAGCAATGGCCACTACTCGAATATCCAATTACTTATTTACTTCTGTACATTTATTTTCAGTCTTGATCCTACTGAAATATAAGCTCCAGCAGTATAGGAAATTGTCTCCTTTCATGACCAGGTACTCTGCTCAGCACGTGGTGAGTGCTCAGAAGATATTCACTAAAAGTCCTTGAACGAAAAAATGGTTATCTCAGGCTATCTCTCCTGTTTTGCTAGTTACATATGTCTTCTCTAATGGTCACTTGTAGACATGATTACTAAAGCTCACATCTCTTCAAACTTAACACAAATGAGAGTAAATAAATAATGGAAGATGAGAAAATTAGAAATGGTGCTACAATTCCATCTTATAATTAAGCTGATGGTTTTATTATGATATTAAAGAAAGTGTCCTTTGTATAGCTGGAAAATGAATGACAGACATATTCATTAAAAAATGTGTATTTCTTGAGTTAAAAAATAGTTTCTACATATTTATTAGAAAAATTTCAAAAATTTCACAGGCCTTGCTTGGTATAATATACAGAACCAGAATACAGAATATTTTAATCTATATTTTTATAATCTATATTTTAGAAGATCAACATTAACAACATAAAGGAATATAAATAGGCTCTATTATGCTCCCCTCCTCAGAGACGGGTAAATAGTAGCACAGAATTGTATTAAGTCCAATTAAATTCTTGTATTTCTCAGAAATATTAAGAATTGCTACTGGCATGTTTATTTTTCTGCTTGAATGAAATGTTATTTAATTTTTTTTTTCAATTACAGCATAGCTATTACTAGAGTAAGCACCTAAGGTACTATACATACTACACTATAATTTAATGCAGTTTTAAAGGATGAACAAGACATATCCCTTCTTGTGGGAATCTCTCATCATGTGAGAACACACTGTTCACATGCCATGCTTACTCTATGCATCTTTTCTCTTTCCAAATTCAAGTTCTTTTCTATAGGTGGGAAAGAAAATAGTGTTCATTTTCTTGAAAAGAGACGTGAGAAAGTGAAAACCCAAGAACTAAAGGGAAAAGCATTCTTCACTACCAGAAACATAAAATCTTTACTTCACGACAACTTCTGAATATTGTAATCTACTTCTTCAACCATTGCCAGTTTTCAAATTTTAAATTATATTTTCAGATGGGGGGAAATAAGATGCTTAAGAATATTATGGACAGTCTTCAGCAGTAGCTGAGACTGTACAGTTATTCCTCTTTTACTAATTAAAGAAAAAACTGATGAGATAAGGAGAGTTAGAAGCCTTAAATATTGAAGGTTTAAAAATGAAATCAACTTACATAAATGTAGAAGCTCTATCTTGATTTTATCATATCATTTAAGCTAAATGTCATATATATGCCATGGTTCTTATTTTATACACACACACACAGACACACACAGAGACACACACACACACACACATGTGCCCTTGTATGTATAGTTTTATATGTGTAATTAGCTATAGTTAGAAATATCCTGAAAATTTGAGAAGTCTTTCCCCCAAAAGATCATTTCAATATCGTGTAATTTACCACCACACGTCCAGCCTCTCACTTCCCTGGACTCCCATCTCACATTTCATCTTGCTTTAGCATTCACAGGCCCAAAGCTTCATATAGCTTCAAACACTATTAAGACTAATTCTCAGAAATGACATCATCAAGATGGCGGCAAAGGAGACCACAACCTCTGCCTCCCCACAAAGATCAGCAATTAGACAGTTATCCACATACAAAAACAGCTCTGGGAGAGCTCTGGAGTCCACTTAAGAAACTTCAGCAATACAGTAGGAAAAAAAAAACCAAAAAATAAAACTGAGAATAACTACACAAAAAGAGAAGGAAGACAGCTTAGTTTTGCCTTCATCATCCCATCGCCCCAAGTCAGCAATGCTCAGCACCAAGAGAGAATGCCCCAGTAAGAAAGACTTTCCCTACCAGGAAAGGAAGAGTGGGGTGAATGACCAGCTTCCTCAGCCTTTTGGGTCACTGTACAAAATTCCCGCTTTGATTTCACCCCGCTCAGACCAGCAAGGCTGAGATCCACAGAGACAGCTGGGAACAAAGAAAAAAAGCAGGGATACCAATAGCAGCCATCTACTGGGAGTACTCATGGTTCACAGTGACTTACTTTACAGATACACTCAGCAGCTTTTGCCACTGAAGAAAGAACAAATGGCCACCACAGCTGCAGTGGACCCCCTGTAGATTTCACCAGCTTTCACTCCACAGAGACTCACATTGGCTGGCACTGGCTGCCTAAGTCTCTCCCCCTTCCCTTCCCAGCCCTCCCCCCACCCCCTGCAAGAGCCCAGGAACTACACCAGCAGCCAGCCCAGGCCTCTGCAGCTACGTCAGTGAAACACCAGCCTAGACCCCTGCAGCTGAACCCCATCACCGAATATGTGCTCAGAGCTAGTCACTCTGGCTATACATCTGCACACTGCCAGCCTGACACCTGTCACGAGCCTCTACTACCATTCCCATTCCTAGGAGGAGACTGAAGCCGCGTAAAAGAATGTATGCCATAGCCAGGGCCCCCACAGCTGCTTGTGGCCCCGTATCAAACCCTATATTCTATCACTGGCTGTAACAGCTGGGCTTACCTGTAGCTAGCCCCTCCAGATGTTCACCCAAATACTCCCTACTCAACCCCCATCACCAACATCCACTGCCACGCATCCTTGGCAAGACACATCAGACATGGTAGTTCATACTGATAAACAGGGCCACTGAAGCTACCAGTGTGCCTTCAGTTGGCCTCAGCCCTTGCTGCTTGCCCTGGTCCCAACCACTGCTTGTGTTTATGTAACAGGTCCATACCACTACACAGGCACATACAGCCACTTGGCCCCTACAGCTAAGTGTGTGTGTACCACTGGACCCTGGCCGCCACCACTGCCTGGGTCCCTAGCTGCTGGATATAGAATTCCCAACAGCCCCTGTAGACATTGTGGAACACATTGCATTTAGCCATGTAGACAAAGTCAGGTTTACCAAATATTGTGAAATTCAGATAGAAAGTTAAACTAGTAACTCTGTAAAATAATAAGTAGCTAATAATTGCATATTGGAAAACATGTTGGCATGAGAGTGGTAAATCATTTATAAGAACTAATTCCACTATACTGATTTTTATTAATGTTGATTTTCATTCATAATTTAATTTAAAAATCATGTATAGATAGCCTAAGTAGACAACGAAAGTTCTGCAATAATCAAATTGGATAGAACATCATTTTAAACATTAACAAATATGTACAGATAAGCATAAGATTTTAAACATCAAGAAGAAAAATGCCATAGACTAGTGGACAAGATAAGAGTTGTTTTTTGAAAAGATAAACAAAATGGATAAATCTTTAGGTAGACTAAGAAAAACAGAGAGAAGACTAAAATAAATAAAGTCAGAAATGAAAGAGGAGATGTTACAATGGACACCACAGAAATACAAAAGGTCGTAAGAGACTTCTATTGACAATTAAATGCCAACAAATGAGATAACCTAGAAGAAACAGACAAATTCCTAGAAATAAAGAACCTACCAAGACTGAATCATGACAAAATAGAAAACATGAATGGACAAATAACAAGTAAGGAGATTGAATCTAAAACCTCTCGACAAAGAAAAGCCAAGGACCAGATGGCTTCTTTGGTTAATTCTACCAAACATTTAAAGAAGAAGTAATGCCAAGTCTCCCAAATTATTCCAAAACTTTGAAGAGGAGGAAAACTTCCAAATTCATTTTACAAGTCCAGCATTATCCTGATACCTAAGTCAGAAAAGGATACTACAAGTAAAGAAAATTACAGGCCAATATCCCTGATGAATACAGATACAAAAATCCTCAACAAAATACTAGCAATCCAAATTCAACAGCACATTATAATGATCAAACATCATGATCAAGTGGGATTTTTCTCTGAGATGCAAGCAAGGATGGTTCAACATACACAAATCAATAAATGTGATACACCATACTACACAATAGAAGGAAAGACAAAAATCGTATGATCATTTCAATAGATGCAGACAAAGCATTTAACAAAATTGAACATCTTTTCATGATAAGAATTCTCAACAAAGTAGGTATAGCAGGAATATACCTCAACATAAGAAAGGACACATAGGACAAGCTCACAGCTAATGTCATACTCAATGGTGAAAGGCTGAAAGCATTCCCTCTAACATCAGGAATAAGACAAGGGTGGCTATTCTCATCACTCTTATTCAATATAGTATTGGAAGTTTTAGCTAGAACAATAAAGGGCATCTGAACTGAAAAATTAAAAAAGAAGTAAAATTGTTTCTATTTGAAAATCACATAATATTATATACAGAAAATCCTAAAGACTCCACCAAAAAAACTATTAGAAATAATAAATGAATTCAGTAAAGTTGCAGGATACAAAATCAATATACAAAAATCAGTTGCACTTCTATACACAAACAATGAACTATTAGGAAGCAAAATTAAGAAAACAGTTCCATTTATAACTGCATCAAAAAGAATAAAATACCTAGGAATAAATTTTACCAAGGAGGTGAAATGCCTATCTACTGAAAACTATAAGACATTGATGAGAGAAATTGAAGACACAAATAAATGGAAATATATCCTGTGTTGATGGATCAGAGATGGCTAAAATGTCGATATTGCCCAAAGCCATCTATAGATGCAATGCAGTCTTTATGAAAATTCCAATGGCATTTTTATACAGAAATAGAAGAACAATCCTAAACTTCATATGAAACCACAAAAGACCCCAACTATCCAAAACACTTTTGAGAAAAAACAAAGCTGTAGGCATCATACTTTCTAATTTCAAACCATACTACAAAGCTATATTAACCAAAACAGTATGCTATTGGCATTAAAACAGACACATAGGCCAATGGAAGAGAGCTGAGAGCCCAGAAATAAACCCTTGCATGCATGGTCAACTAATACTTGACAAGGGAGCCAAGAAAACTCAACAGGAAAAGCACAGTCTCTTTAGTAAATGGTGTTGGGAAAACTAGATAACCACATGCACAAGAATGAAATTAGACCCCTTTCTTACACACCTCACAAAAAACTGGAAATGTGCTAAATACTTAACTTAACCATAAAAACTGAAACTGTAACAATCATAGAGGAAAGCATAGGGGAAAATCTCCTTGACATTGGTCTTGGCAAAAATTTTTTGGATATGACACTGAAAGCACAAACAACAAAGGCAAAAATTAGTAAGAGGAACTACATCAAGCTAACTACATTTCTTTTGCTGTGCAGAAGCTTGTTAGCTTCTGCACAGCAAAAGAAATGATCAACAAAATGAAAAGGCAACGTAAGAAATGGGAGAAAATATTTGCAAATCACTTATCTGATAAGAAGTTAACATCCAAAATACATGAACTCATACAACTCTATAGAAAAAAAAAAATTAAAAAATGGGCAGAGGGGGCTTCCCTGGTGGCGCAGTGGTTGAGAATCTGCCTGCCAATGCGGGGGACACGGGTTCGAGCCCTGGTCTGGGAAGATCCCACATGCTGCGGAGCAACTGGGCCCGTGAGGCACAACTACTGAGCCTGCGCGACTGGAGCCTGTGCTCTGCAACAGGAGAGGCCACGATAGTGAGAGGCCCGCGCACCGCGATGAAGAGTGGCCCCCGCTTGCCACAACTAGAGAAAGCCCTCGCACAGAAACGAAGACCCAACACAGCCAAAAATATAAATAAATAAATAAATAAATAAATAAAAATTTTAAAAAAAAATGGGCAGAGGAACTGAATAGACATTTTTCCAAAGACAGAGACACAAATGGTACATGTTCACTACAGTACTGCTTACCATATCTAAGATATGGAAAAAACATAAGTGGTCATCAATGGATAAATGGACAAAGAAGATGTGGTCTGTATATACAAGGGAACATAATTCAGCCAAAAAAAAGAAGGAAATCCTGCCATATGCAACAACATGCATGGACTCTGAGGGGATTATGCTAAGTGAAATATAAGTCAGACAGAGAAAGACAAATACTGTATGATATCATTCATATGTGGAATCTAAAAAAGCTGAACCCATAGAAACAATGAGTAGAATGATGTTTACCAGGGGCTGGAGATAGGGAAAATGGTAAGATGTTGCTCAAGAGTGATAAGATGAACAAGTTCCTGGGATCTAATGTGCAGCATGTTAATTAGTGTTAATAACACTGTATTATATAGTTGACAATTGCCAAGAGAGTACCTTTAATGTTCTCACCACAAAAAATAAATAGTAATTACATGATGTGATTGAGGTGTTAGCTAACACTATGGTGGCAATAATTTCGCAATATATGAGTATATCAAATCAGCATGCAGTACACCTTACTCTTTCACAATGTTATATATTAATCATATCTCAATATAGCTATAAAAAAATAAAAAGACTATCAGTTCTACTTACCCAAATCACTTAACACACCTCCAATAACTGTCACATAAACTCATCCAAAAAAAGTTTTCATAAAAACAGCAATCCCACTCCTGGGCATATACCCAGAGAAAACCATAATTCGAAAAGATACTGCACCCCAATGTTCACTGCAGCACTATTTATAATAGCCAGGACATGGAAGCTACCTAAATGTCCATAAATAGAGGAATGGATAAAGAAGATGTGGTACATATATACAGTGGAATATTACTCAGCCATAAAAAGAACAAAATAATGCCATATGCAGCAACATTGATGGACCTAGAGATTGTCATACAAAGTAAAGTCAGACAGAGAAAGACAAATATCATATGACATCACTTATACGTGGAATCTAAAAAAAAAAAAAGGGTACAAATGAACTAATTTACAGAACAGAAGTAGAGTCACAGATGTAGAAAACAAACTTAGGGTTACCAGGGGATGAGGGGAGGAAGGATAAATTGGGAGATTGGGATTGACATATACACACTACTATATATAAAATAGATAACTAATGAGAACCTACTATATACAGGGAACTCTACTCAATACTCTCTAATGGCCTATATGGAAAAGAACCTAAAAAAAAAAAGAGTGGATATATGGATACCTATAACTGATTCACTTTGCTGTATACCTGAAACTAACACAACACTGTAAGTCAACTATACACCAATAAAAATTTAAAAAATATATATATATATATCTTTGTATTAATTTGCTAGAGCTGCCATCACAAAGTATCACAAAGTGGGTGGCTTTAACTACAGAAACTTATTTTCTCACAGTTCAGAGGCTAGAAGTCCATAACTAACGTGTTGGCAGGGTTGGCTTCCTCTGAGGCGTCCTCGCTTGGCTTATAGATAAATGGTCATCTTCTCCCTGTCTTCACGTAATCTTCCCTCCTTGTATGTCTGTGCTCTGTATTCCTCTCCTTTTATGGATACCAGTCATATTGGGTTAATGCCTACCCTAATGACCTCATTTTAACTTAATTACCTATTTAAAGACCCTATCTCTACATAGAGTCACATTCTATATGAATGTTTCAGAGAGACACAATTCAGCCCATAATAACCTTAAATGAATTTTTCAAAAGATAATTAGAAATAAAAGTCTATAAAATAAACAACTTCCAAATATCTTAATAAGAAACAGATAATACAAATGTACTTTAAAGTATCTGTGAATTACACAAAATTCAAAGTAGTTTCATGAAGAACATTAGAACATGGTTCTCTGCCACTTTGTTTCTTATCCTTCATACCTGAGGGAAGTTACGTTCTTTCATCATTCATTTATTAAATGATACACCCCAATCACATACCTAATTGATTTCAAAAAGATTAAAGACTATATGATCTACTTTTACAAAAGCGAAATGACATAAAAATATTTTCTCAATTTTGAGTTGACTGCATTCAGAATACTCTTATTTAAAATGGTTAAGTCACAAAAACAGTTTTAAAGAACTTCTTTCCTTAATTACAATTGGGCACATGTTTGAAGACAGCTGAATACAGAATACAATAAGCTAAGGAATACTGAGGTATACATGTTAATATATAACTGAAGAATGATGCAGGTTACAAAATCAACATATGTCTTAAAATTTTTACATTTCAAGTACATAACTAAAAGCTGAAGACATTTCTGGTTTGTGTATGATAAAAGAACACCATTTTTTATTCCTAGAATGATAAGAAAGAACTTATACCAATGTTTAGCTTCAAGAGTTTCAGGCAATCATAAATTCCCCCTTGCTTTCTTTTTACTAGATATTTGCTGCCTAAAAAGTGACTTTCCAGCCAACTGAAGCCCATCCATTGAAGTATTTCATTTTACAATTTTACTAATTGGGATATAAAAATTTATGAAATGCTTTCATACTTATCTTCTTTCTTCCCTCTTAAGGAGAGAACATGTATCCCCATTCTTTGAGTTTTCACAAGTAGGCATTTCCCTAAACACTTTCAGCATCCTGCCCAGTCCCTTACTCTTCCCTGTGGATTTGGAAAGAATCGCCTGTTAAGTAGGTGTCAATGCTTCTCAACTGAATTGAGCTAATATTTGAAAAGTACTTCAGAACGAGAGAATTGGCTTTTTCTTCCCTCTCCACGACACACAAAAAAGAAGGTAGTGATTCTGTGTAACTACGTTTGCCATTTCCCATAGGTAGACTGTATTAATGTCTAAATTGAGGAGCAAGTAGAAATAAAAATCCCGCTTATCTATCAGACTTTCCCCATGTCCCCCAACATAGCTATATCAGTCATATTGGTGATATTTACATCTTCATCTATCTAACTCCTCTAATCTCTCAATTGTTTCTGAATCTGAGCAGGATAGAGGAGCATTACTGGTTGGATCCTATCAAAACCCATCACCCAGTTCATTGGCCAGGAACACTGAAAAATACGTAAGGAGTAGAATTTGAGGAGACAAAATAATGTTCAATATTTGAGGTTTGTCACGTGATGAAGCTAGCATATGAGGCTTTACACCTTGGGCTTCTGCAAGTACAAACCATGAAAGTTCTTAATCTTGGCATTTGTAGTAGTTTATATTGTGTCATGCCACCAGTTATTAAAATGGTTTGGTTAGCTTTTTAACTGGCATGGTCTGAAAGGATTGCTTTTTTTTTTTTTTTTTTTTTTTATTTATTTTTGGGTGTGTTGGGTCTTCGTTTCTGTGCGAGGGCTTTCTCTAGTTGCGGCAAGCGGGGGCCCCTCTTCATCGCGGTGCGCGGGCCTCTCACTATCGCGGCCTCTCTTGTTGCAGAGCACAGGCTCCAGACGCACAGGCTCAGTAGCTATGGCTCACGGGCCTTGTTGCTCCGCGGCATGTGGGATCCTCCCAGACCAGGGCTCGAACCCGTGTGCCCCGCATTGGCAGGCAGACTCTCAACCACTGCGCCACGAAGCCCAGGATTGCTTTTTAAGATGGGTTTAGTAAGCACTGGTAACATATAATTTTTATTTTGGTGGATCACTGTAGCTTATCATGACTTTGTCCATATCAGTGGCTGTTTATTGGCAGGAAAATGACTGTTCTGTGCAGCATTAGGCTCTTTAGGAAGCAGACACAACTAATGGGAATATAACATTATAGGAAAAAAGAGAGTATAATCTAAAGACTTTAAAATTTTTTAACGTGTGGAATGTTTTTTTCCTACATTTTACTATGTTTCTCGGCCAGTTCTGCAGGGTGGAAGACCAGAACTTCAATGAGCTGAGTGCTCTAATTCTAGAAAGCACTAGTGACATTGTAGTTTTAAATGATTAGATTTCTTCTTTCAGTTTCAATACTACCAGTTTCAGCTCCAACACGTAAAGAGCTTTGAAGTTGTCACTTCCATCTTTACAACAAGAAGAAAAGCTCAACAAACTGAAAAGTTATGACTTTTCTTGGAGCCATCAGAGATTAGAAGTTGTAGGGCCAACCACCAACAATGAAATCTGGAGAGACAAGCAAGATGAATAAAGAATCACAGCCAAGATCTGCTGACCCAGAGTAAAAGCTACTAGAGCTATAAACTGGTAGGAACACTGAATGGCAGTTTAGACAAATTGTGGAGGCTGCCTGTGGACTAGCACGAGAATGACAAAACTCCTGGGTCCACAGTCTTAGGCGCACCCTCAACACTCACATGGGGTTTATCTCCAGGAACCACACCAGGTTCTCAGAGTGAAGGGCCAAAAAAGAGCCCCTCCCAATTCTAGCAACAGAGGAGAAAAGCAACCATAATAAAATACACCGAAAGGATTCTCCAGGAAAAAAGCCTACTGCATTAACCGTGTCATTTTGTTTTCTGTATTCTAATGCTTTGACATCTTGAGGCCTTGTTGAACTCTTGCTGGTTTCAAATGCAAACCAACCAATCCAGAGACCACACCCCAACCACCTCCTTTATCAGGATCTCATGCTCTTGGACAGTATCCATCTACCCTCATCACCCCCAAGGCCAGGTAAAAGACAACCAGGGATAGCCCCTATGCCCCAGAGTCCACTGAAAGTGTTCAAGGTAGTCAATACTAAGACTGTTTACCCACAGTAACAGACTGTTTTACTTCATCCACTCCTTTCCATGGAAACCATAATAAAGGCTCTTACCCACCATTCTTCCTTCTTCTTCTGCTTTATGACAGACCTTGGTACTTCCCCATGTACCCCCACACTCCCATGACATGGCATGTCCCTTCCTCTTGGGAACTCTGAGGAATAAACTATCTTCTCTTTTCTTTCTTTTTTTTGGTCATGCCACATGGCATGCAGGATCTTAGTTCCCTGACTGGGGATCAAACCCGTGCCCCCTACAGTGGTGGCGTGGAGTCTTAACCCCCAGGGAAATCCTCCTAAACCATCTTTTCAATGGCAATCACGTCCAGATAAGTTGGCCTAACTATATTTCAATTTTATTAATATACTATATTTTAAAACACCTATGTAGTAGGGAAAAGGCTTTACTAGGGCCTACCTCACTCTTCCAATTACTTGAGTTATTACCCAACTCCAGCTCTCACTAACCTTCCTATCTCACATAAGGGGTGGGTGAGTGGAGAGAGATAAGCCACGAAACATTTGTGAAGTCATGGCCCTGGAACACAGGTCAACTAAAAGGCTGAGATTTAGTCAAAAAATAATAGAACACTATCCCTCCCCAGCAATTTACCACCATGTCAACAGGACTCCTGTGTAATAACAGTGGATTACAGCAAAAAGAGCTGCAAGGTATAGATTCTATTTAAAGAGGACCTCTTAGAGCAGCGCAAAGAAAACAAGAGGGACAAAATCAAGGACACTAGAGGAATTTGAAGCCTCTGGCACTTTCAGCTACAGCAAACATTAAATATAGCCCAACTTCTAGTTAGATTAACATAAAACCTTGCCCTGAAAGTCAATACACGTGAGTTCCTATTACCCAAAATATTATGTCTAAATTTTAACAAAAAAATCACAAGCCATGCTAAAAAGCAAGGAAAACAATATAGTCTGAAGGGACAAAGGAAGCATCAGAACCAGACCCATATAAGACACAGATTTTGGAATTATCAGACAGGTTATAATTAATATGTTAAGGGATCTATAGGAAAAAGTAGACAATATTCAAAACAGATGAGTAATGTAAGGTGAGAGATAGAAAATCTAAGAAAAATCAAAAGGAAGTGCTAAAAATCGAAAACACTGTAACAAAAATGAAAAATATTTTTGATGGGCTCATGAGTAGACTGGACACAGCAGACATAAGAGTCAGTGAGCTTGAAGATACATCAACAGAAACTTCTAAAACTGAAAGGCAAAGACAAAAAACAGAATGAAAAATAAATGGTAAAATTTCAAAAGGTATAACATACACATAATGGGAGTACCAGAATAAAGAGGAAAAAAAAAAAAAAAAAGAAGAACATTTGAAGTAATAAGGACTGAGAACATTAAACTAATAACAGACATCCAACTACAACTCCAGGAATCTCAGAGGAAGCTCAGCATAATAAATACACCCCCCAAAACATTCAAATTGCAGAAAACCAAAGACAAAAAGAAAGATATTAAAAGAAACCAGAGAATACAAAACTTTACCTATAAAGAAATAAGGGTAAGAATTATACTGGACTTCTCTCCAGAAACCTTGCAAGCAAGAAGAAAATGGGTTAAAATATTGAAAATATTGAAAACAAACAAAAAAAAACTTTCAACAACCTAGAATTCTACTTCCAGTGACTTTATCTTCAAAAGTGAAGCAGAGGGGCTTCCCTGGTGGCGCAGTGGTTGAGAATCTGCCTGCCAATGCAGGGGACACGGGTTCGAGCCCTGGTATGGGAAGATCCCACATGCCGCGGAGCAACAAGGCCCGTGAGCCACAACTACTGAGCCTGTGCATCTGGAGCCTGTGCTCTGTAACAAGAGAGGCCGCAATAGTGAGAGGTCCGCGCACTGCAATGAAGAGCGGCCCCCACTTGCCACAACTAGAGAAAGCCCTCGCACAGAAACGAAGACCCAACACAGCCATAAATAAATAAATAAAGACTTTCTATTTCACTGTCTTAAAAAAAAAAAGTGAACCAGAAATTGTCTCTCAGATAAGCAAAAGCTGAGAGAATTCATTGCCAGAAGACCTGTCCTACAAGAGATGTTAAAAAAAGCTCTTCAGGGAGAAGGAAAATTATATAGTTACAAAACTTAGATTTACACAAAGACTGTCAGAAAAGGAATAAATGAAGATAAAATAAAATTTTTTATTTTTCTTATTCTTGATTGAGAGCATAAGTGTTTATTTAAAATAATCATAGTGGAGGCATGGTCCTGCTTTCTCGGCTTGGCGAGCCTGTGAGGACATGAGGTGCCGGGGCCGCCTGGACACCAGGAGCCAAAGCAGGTCTGAGGAGGGCACCAAGGTAGCCCTGGAGACACCTCAGTGCTGGGCAAATGACCACTGCCCTTGACCCCCAAGTTCCTCCTCCCCCACCTGGCCCCCAGCCCTTGCCTGTCCTGTCCTGTGCGGTGTGCTGGCCCACGCTGAGGTGTGCTGCGGGGCAACACGGTTCTTCGGGTTGTGAAGACCAAGATAAAGCCGTGTGGCTGACAGGGTCTAGGTGATCTGGCCGGGTGTCAGCCCTGAGCCTATGAGGAGGGAGAGCCAAGTTCATGACATTGGTCCACCAAAGACCTCCTGTCCCCATGTAATATCAAACAGTGAAAGCTCTCCCACAGATCTCCATCTCAACGCTAAGACCCAGCTCTACTCAATGAACAGCAAGCTACAGTGCTGGACACCCTATGCCAAACAACTAGCAAGACAGGAACACAGCCCCATCCATTAGCAGAGAGGCTGCCTAAAATCATAATAAGGGCACAGACACCCCAAAACACACCACCGGATGTGGTCCTGCCCACCAGAAAGACAAGATCCAGCCTCATCCACCAGAACAGAGGCACCAGTCCCCTCCACCAGGAAGCCTACACAACCCACTGAACCAACCTTATCCACTGGGAGCAGAAACCAAAAACAATGGGAAATAAGAAGCTGCAGACTGTGAAAAGGAGATGCCAAACACAGTAAATTAAGAAAAATGAGAAGACAGAGAAATACACAGCACATGAAGGAGCAAGGTAAAAACCCACCAGACCAAAAAATGAAAAGGAAATAGGCAGTCTACCTGAAAAAGAATTCAGACTAATGATAGTAAAGATGATCCAAAATCTTGGAAATAGAATGGAGAAAACACAAGAAACATTTAACAAGGACCTAGAAGAACTAAAGAGCAAACAAACAATGATGAACCACACAATAAATGAAATAAAAAATTCTCTAGAAGGAATCAATAGCAGAATAACTGAGGCAGAAGAATGGTTAAGTGACCTGGAAGATAAAGTAGTGGAAATAACTACCACAGAGCAGAATAAAGAAAAAAGAATGCAAAGAATTGAGGACAGTCTCAGAGACCTCTGGGACAACATTAAATGCACCAACATTCGAATTATAGGGGTCCCAGAAGAAGAAGAGAAAAAAAAAGGGACTGAGAAAATATTTGAAGAGATTATAGTTGAAAACTTCGTTAATATGGGTAAGGAAATAGTCAATCAAGTCCAGGAAGCACAGAGAGTCCCATACAGGATAAATCCAAGGAGAAACACGCCAAGACACATATTACTCAAGCTATCAAAAATTAAATACAAAGAAAAAATATTAAAAGCAGCAAGGGAAAAACAACAAATAACATACAAGGGAACCCCCATAAGGTTAACAGCTGATCTTTCAGCAGGAACTCTGCAAGCCAGAAGGGAGTGGCAGGACATATGTAAAGTGATGAAAGGGAAAAACCTAAGACCAGGATTACTCTACCCAGCAAGGATCTCATTTAGATTTGACAGAAAAATTAAAACCTTTACAGACAAGCAAAAGCTAAGAGAATTCAGAACCACCAAATCAGCTTTACAACAAACGCTAAAGTAACTTCTCTAGGCAGGAAACAAAAGAGGAGGACAAGACTTACAATAACAAACCCAAAAAAATTAAGAAAATGGTAATAGGAACATCCATATTGATACCTACCTTAAGTGTAAATGGATTAAATGCTCCAACCAAAAGACATAGACTGGCTGAATGGATACAGAAACAAAACCCATACATATGCTGTCTACAAGAGACCCACTTCAGACCTAGGGACACATACAGACTGAAATTGAGGGGATGGAAAAAGGTATACTATGCATATGATAATCAGAAGACAGCTGGAGTAGCAATACTAATATCAGACAAACTAGACTTTAAAATAAAGACTACTACAAGAGACGAAAGAGGACACTACATAATGATAAAGGGATCAATCCAAGAAGAAGATATAACAATTGTAAATATTCATGCACCCAACATAGGAACACCTCAATACATAAGGCAAATGCTAACAGCCATAAAAGGGGAAATTGACAGTACATAATAATAGTAGTGGACCTTAACACCCCACTTTTGCCAATGGACAGAGCATCCAAAATGAAAATTAATAAGGAAACACAAGCTTTAAATGGTACATTAAACAAGATGGACTTAATTGATATTTATAAGACATTCCATCCAAAAACTGCAGATTACACTTTCTTCTCAAGTGCTCATGGAATATTACCCAGGATAGATCATATCTTGGGTCACAAATCAACCTTGGTAAATTTAACAAAACTGAAATTGTATCAAGTATCTATTCTGACCACAACGCTATGAGACAAGATATAAATTACAGGAAAAAAAATCTGTAAAAAAATATAAACACATGGAGGCTAAAAAATACACTACTAAATAACCAAGACATCACTGAAGAAATCAAAGAGGAAATCAAAAATACTTAGAAACAAATGACAATGAAAACACAATGACCCAAACCTATGGGATGCAGCAAAAGCAGTTCTAAGAGGGAATTTTATAGCAATACAATCGTACCTCAAGAAACATCTCAAATAAATAACCTAACCTTACACCTAAAGCAATTTGAGAAAGAAAAACAAAAAACCCCAAAGTTAGCAGAAGCAAAAAAATCACAAAGATCAGATCAAAAGTAAAGGAAAAAGAAATGAATGAAACGATAACAAAGATAAACAAAATTGAGAAACCATTAGCCAGACTCATCGAGAAAAAACGGGAGAAGACGCAAATCAATAGAATTAGAAATGAAAAAGGAGAAGTAACAACTGACGCTGTAGAAATACAATGGATCAGGAGAGATTACTACAAGCAACTATATGCCAATAAAATGGACAACCTGGAAGAAATGGACAAATTCTTAGACAAGCACAACTTTCAGAGACTGAACCAAGAAGAAATACAAAATATAAACAGACCAATCACAAGCACTGAAATTGAGACTGTGATTAAAAATCTTCCAACAAACAAAAGCTCAGGACCAGATGGCTTCACAGGAGAATTCTATCAAACATTTAGAGAAGAGCTAACACCTATCCTTCTCAAACTCTTCCAAAATATAGCAGACGGAGGAACACTCCAAACTCATTCTATGAGGCCACCATCACCCTGATACCAAAACCACACAAAGATGCCACAAAAAAACAAAACTACAGGCCAATATCACTGATGAACATAGATGCAAAAGTCCTCAACAAAATACTAGCAAACAGAATCCAACAGCACATTAAAAGGATCATACACCATGATCAACTGGGGTTTAGCCCAGGAATGCAAGAATTCTTCAAGATACGCAAATCAATCAATGTGAAAAACCATATTAACAAATTGAAGGAGAAAAAGCATATGATCATCTCAATAGATGCAGAAAAAGCTTTCGACAAAATGAAACACCCATTTATGATAAGAAACCCTCCAGAAAGTAGGCATAGAGGGAACTTACCTCAACATAATAAAGGCCATATATGACAAACTCACAGCCAACATCATCATCAATGCTGAAAAACTGAAACCATTTCCACTAAGATCAGGAAAAAGACAAGGTTGCCCACTCTCATCACTATTATTCAACATAGTTTTGGAAGTTTTAGCCACAGCAATCAGAGAAGAAAAAGAAATAAAAGGAATCCAAATTGGGAAAGAAGAAGTAAAACTGTCGCTGTTTGCAGATGACATGATACTACACATAGAGAATCCTTAAGATGTTACCAGAAAACTACTAGTGCTAATCAATGAATTTGGTAAAGTAGCAGGATACAAAATTAATGCACAGAAATCTCTCGCATTCCTATACACTAATGATGAAAAATCTGAAAGTGAAATTAAGAAAACACTCCCGTTTACCATTGCAACAAAAAGAATAAAATATCTAGGAATAAACCTACCTAAGGAGACAAAAGACCTGTATGCAGAAAATTATAAGACACTGATGAAAGAAATTAAAGATGATACAAATAGATGGAGAGATATACCATGTTCTTGGATTGGAAGAATCAACATTGTGAAAATGACTCTACTACCCAAAGCAATCTACAGATTCAATGCAATTCCTATCAAACTGCCACTGGCATTTTTCACAGAACTAGAACAAAAAATGTCATACTTTGTATGGAAACCCCAAAGACCCCGAATAGCCAAAGCAATCTTGAGAAAGCAAAACGGAGCTGGAGGAATCTGGCTCCCTGACTTCAGACTATACTACAAAGCTACAGTAATCAAGACAGTATGGTACTGGCACAAAAACAGAAATATAGATCAATGATACAGGATAGAAAGCCCAGAGGTAAACCCATGCACATATGGTCACCTTATCTTTGATAAAGGAGGCAAGAATATACAATGGAGAAAAGACAGTCTCTTCAATAAGTGTTGCTGGGAAAACTGGACAGCTACATATAAAAGAATGAAATTAGAACACTCCCTAACACCATACACAAAAATAAACTCAAAATGGATTAAAGATCTAAATCTAAGGCCAGACACTATTAAACTCTTAGAAGAAAACAAAGGCAGAACACTCCATGACATAAATCACAGCAAGATCCTTGTTGACCCACCTCCTAAAGAAATGGAAATGAAAACAAAAAAAACAAATGGGACCTAATGAAACTTAAAAGTTTTTGCACAGCAGAGGAAACCATAAACAAGATGAAAAGAAAACCCTCAGAATGGGAAAAAATATTTGCAAATGAAGCAAGTGACAAAGGATTAATCTCCAAAATTTACAAGAAGCTCCTGCAACTCAATATCAATAAAATGAAGAACCCAATCCAAAAATGGGCAGAAGACCTAAATAGACATTTTGCCAATGAAGATATACAGATTGTCAACAAACACATGAAAGGATGCTCAACATCTCTAAACATTAGAGAAATGCAAATCAAAACTACAATGAGGTATCACCTCACACCAGTCAGAATGGCCATCATCAAAAATTCTACAAACAATAAATGCTGGAGAGGGTGTGGAGAAAAGGGAACCCTCTTGCACTGTTGGTGGGAATGTAAATTGATATAGCCACTATGGAGAACAGTATGGAGGTTCCTCAAAAATCTAAAAATAGAACTACCATATGACCCAGCAATCCCTCTACTGGGCATATACCCTGAGAAAACCATAATTCAAGAAGAGTCATGTAGCACAATGTTCATTGCAGCTCTATGTACAATAGCTAGGACATGGAAGCAACCCAAGTGTCCATCGACAGATGAATGGATAAAGAAGATGTGGCACATATATACGATGGAATATTACTCAGCCATAAAAAGAAACGAAATTGAGTTACTGGTAGTGAGGTGGACGGACCTAGAGTCTGTCATACAGAGTGAAATAAGTCAGAAAGAGAAAAACAAATACCGTATGCTAACACATAAATATGGAATGTAAAAAAAAAAAAAAGGTTCTGATGAACCTAGGGGCAGGACAGGAGTAAAGACACAGACATAGAGAATGGACTTGAGGACACTGGGAGGGGGAAGGGTAAGCTGGGACGAAGTGAGAGAGTGGCATGGACACATATATACACAACCAAATGTAAAATAGATAGCTAGTGGGAAGCAGCCGCACAGCACTGGGAGATCAGCTCGGTGCTTTGTGTCCACCTAGAGTGGTGGGATAGGGAGGGTGGGAGGGAGACGCAAGAGGGAGGAGATATGGTGATGTATGTATATGTATAGCTGATTAACTTTGTTATACAGCAGAAACTAACACACCATTGTAAAGCAATTATACTCCAATAAAGATGTTAAAAAAATTAAAAAATATAAAATAAATATAAAATAAAATAATCATAGTAAAATATATAGGTTGATTTTAGTATATGAATAAGTGAAATATGAATGGCAGTAATGTGATAAATTATGGGAGGTGTGAAGCACCTAAATAACCCATGAACTGGTATGGTGTTATTGGAAGGTGGGCTTGTATTAGTTATCAATGAATATTGCAAAGTCTAGGGCAACCACTTAAAAAAAAAGTTAAAAGGAAGCTGTCATAGTTAGTTCAATCTGCTATAATAAAATACCACTGACTAAGTGGCCACAATCCCATTGGATTAGGGCTCCACTTTAATTACCTCTGAAAGACCTTATCTCCAGATACTATCACACTGAGGGGGAAACATGATTCAGTCCACAGCAGAAGTGTAAGTTATATTCTAAGAGAGGAGATAAAATGAAATCATATAAAATTCTCAGTTAAAAGCAGGGAAGACAAAAGAAGAGGGAAGAATAATAAAGACGGACATTGCAAAATGAGAAAGGAGTCAATTCTTCAAATACACATAACAAGTCTTAATGTGCATGGACATAGCAACAGTATCAAATGACATGAGGAAAAACTGATAGGACTGCAAGGAGAAATGGAAAACACACTATTATAAATGCTGACTTTAATATTCCTCTTTCAGTTATTGGTTGATCAAGCAGTTAGAAAATCTGGAAGGACAGAGGTGACCTGAATAACACTATCAGTCAACGTCTATAATTGACATTTATAGAATAATTCATCCAAGTACAGTAGAATACATATCCCTCTCAAGCTCACATGGAACATTCACCAAGAACAGACCACATTCTGGACCATAAATAATTGGAGCTAGAAGAAGGCAGAGGTATTGGATCAGATGCCCCAAATTCTGCTCTTCATTTATTGTTTTGAAACTGGATTAGGCTCTTAACAGCTACAAGTTGCAAAATAGTCCTAAACTGGCTCCTATTTTGTTAATGCAAAAGCTCTGATCAAGCTTCTAAACTTAAAAACCCAACCTTGGAGGCCTAGTTAATAACAAGTGAAAAAGAATAGGGTTCTTATTAAAGGATTTTCTACCAACATGGGTCAAAGAAGGGGAAAATACCATTGCTACGAAAGCAATTTAAAATGGAACATTCATGAAATCGTTTCTCTACAAACCAAGTTTATTCAGAAATTTAAATGAAATAGAATGGTTTGAAAAATGTACTTCAGCCTTACTATAAAAACAGGGGCAGTATAATTATAAAAATAAAGGAAGTCAGATATTAAATAATTAGTGGAAGAAAAGATTTCCTTTCTTCCTATATATTAAAGGATATATATATATATAAAGGATATATATATAAGGTGTCATATATATATTTTATATATATATATAATATATATATATATATATATAAATCTGCACTCAAAGTAGGCATTAGAAAGGGGGAAACACTTTAGTTAACATCAGATCAGAAAATGTAATGGAGCCTAAAGAAATCTCACAGAAGAAAAGAAGCAAGGTCTCAGAGAGAAGGCTAAAATTACTCACACCTTAAAGGCTAGAATTCAGGAAAATATTAAAAGCATCCCTTAGAAAAATATATATTTAAAATTCAGTAAAAGCTATGCGAAACTATCTTTTGAAAGTAGAGAAGACTTGGTAAATTCATTATAGCAATTTGAACAGATTTGAGATCTAGAAAGTCAGGTAAAATTCTCAATGACTTCCAAGTGAATTTCAAAAAGATACATCAATTGTAGGTGGAGACACAAGTATCACCTGTGTCCTGAGAGACTGTGTCTAAAAATGTGGAATGAAGGAAAAGTACCAAAAAGATGAGCCACGTGAACATGAAGTCAGTCCTTGGTTAAATGTGGTCCTGAAGGAAAGCATGTCCTGGGCAACCAACTAAAGGAGGGGAGGGCAGACAAAGATTTGCTGGGCATTTCTGTAGCTCACGAGTTTTACATCAGGATAAGAGCCGGAAAAGTGTGTTAGGACAGCAAATGAGTGGGCTCAAAAGCAGAAGAAAGGACAAGGAGATGAGAGCACTAACCTCACACATAGTAGAGAAGAAGAGAGACCAAAGTATGGAGTGAATATGTTGCAGACTCTGGTATTCAGGGAAAGAGAAGAGCTGTGCTATGGGGAATGGAGTATGTAGCAGAGGCAAAAATTTTCAAGAGCAGCTTCTCAGGACTGTGCAAAGATACTGTAAACTAACTGAAGGGATACAGGAGAAACCTGACTAAAGTTCCTGAGATTCCATAAATGCCTGATGATAAGACATGGTGGAGGCTCTATCATAGGCAGAGCTCAGCCCTCAATCATCTAAGGATGCACAGAAACACAGGAAACAAAGGAATTGGAAATTTTAAAGTTTTTGATACAGTGGGTGGGAAGAAAACGCAACCATAGTAAGACCTGGTAGGATGTCATTAATGCAAGCATCTAAATTTTTCAGTAAACGAAGAATACCCCTAAACAACACTTTCGTGGGAGTGGGGGATGGAATAGATAAGCAGATCCCTGCTCACCTTCCCCATAGATATTTTCAACCTTCAACACCAAAATCTCTCCTGCTGATTGTTTTACCTTCACAAGTCAGAGACTTTGGTCTAGACTGACTTGCAACATGGAAATCTTGACATTTACCTTCATCTACCTTCCTTCTCTCCGGTAATACTTAGTCTTTAATATGGTCTTTGGCGACACTTAACTACTGGGTTCTGGAATCATAATTTTGATCAGGATAACTGCTTTAGGGGTTGGGGCTCATTGCATTTAAAATTCATGGGCATAGGGGCAGTAGTGTGAAAATCTCATATATTCTATTAGCTTTTGAAGTTTTTAAACAGGAAGCACTAAAGTAATACAGTTACTGAGGTCCTAAGAAAACAGCAGAGACTAAAATGAAAGCTTCTTAAGGATTCCAAGTGTTACAAACTCTTCTGACTGAGTCTGAGCAAAACATGAAATTTTAGAGGATTTTAATTCCTCTGGACTGTGAACATGTAATTCACAAGGGCTAAGAAGATTTTATTGTAGGTTATAAATTATTTGGGTATAGGACTTCAGAGTGCAAGAGAATGTAATCTTTCTCTGTTAATTTCATTCTGTATTTAATAATAAAAAGGAATGCACACTAAAATTTGGAATACTTCTAGACTGTTGGGTTTTATTTATGTTGATTTTTAATCTCAGTACAGTTCTTCAGATGGGTTTTCTTAGACAATCTGGCTGGACAAAAGTTGGTCTCTGGTCATAGTAATGTCTTGGAATTAATGTACTTAATTGTGTATTGCTTTGAGCCACTTTAGGGCTTTCTTGGGGCAAAGCTGAAATGCCCACTCATGGACCTAAGAAAATCCAAAAAAATTTTTAAAAATAAAGCTGTTGGAAGTAAGCATCATAAAGGTGAAAGTAGGCTATGCTGTCCTGATAGGTTGCTGCTCTTTGCTGATGGGTGAGTCTGGAAGAAGAAACTAAAGACTTACGCTTCAGCCTTCTCTTCTCCTTCTTTGTTGGGACCTCCTTCATCTCCTTGTGAAGAAGGTATATTCTTAGCTCTTCCACAATGTGAGCTTCACCGGTCAAGGCCTGTTACTGTCCAACTGCCTGGACATAAGTCACTAAATCTAATTATAGGTTGTATATTAGCAATGACATTTCCTCTAGCCCAAAACCACACCCTCTAATATTAAACTGTGATAATGTCAATATTTTGGTTTCTGTATGAATACTGTGACTCTCAGTTGGTTCCAAATAACGAATGGGATTGTTATTCATTAACCACTTACACTCCAATAATATGGAAGCTATTTATCCTTTTCTGATGATTCCAGGAAAATAATTTTGTTACATTGATCAGTTAATGTGTTTTGCCATAAGTAACAGAAAATCCATCTCAGTGGTTTATTTCCCTTGTGTAAATGATACTACAGAAGTATGTGACAGTGGCAATGATTTAGCAGCCCAAAGATATCAGGGATGATGTCTCAGGGATCCACTTTTACTTTCCCAGCAAGATCACAAGATGTTACCCCAGCTCCAAACATCAGTCACAGACAAGGTATAAGAAAGGAAAGAAGACATGACATCTATTTCTCTCTCTTTTATCAGAAATGCAAAAATCTTTCCAGAGATTTCCCAACGGTTCTGTATATTTCATTGGCCTGAACTATGTCACATGATCACATCTCACTACAAGAAGACTGAGAAAATGAGTAATTAGCTTTCCCAGCCTTTATGGTGGAAGGTGACAAATGTGATAGGAGCTGATAATGCCTATTGGAACAGTCAACCAGTAGTGTCAACCACAATACGGAGAGTGATGCTTTCAGGGGCTCTGAAATGAGTAAGGTTTATGACCTTCATTTTGGAAAGGATTTATTATGGATGGTAGGTTTCTCTTTGTGTTATTTTACAATTTTTCTTTGTGTATGCCCACCTGTTTTTAATCTACGGCATGACTTTCAACAACTATGTAGCTCAGCAGTGATACTTTTATGGAAAAAAAAAAGCTCATGAGCTTTGCCATAGCTCTTCCTCATCTTGAGGATTTTTAAAAAATTTTACTCTGGTTTCACATGTCTGCCTAGGGCCGTTAATGTTACTGAATGTCTGACATATATAAAGGTTTGTATTATTTTTAAAGTAAAAAATTTTCTATTTTTGTATTTTCTTCTGGTTGTTTAGTCATATTTTGGGCTTTACAAGAGAAGAATTTGGGGTGTTCAAGATTTGGATTATTAAATCCTGCTAATACTTGATGTAGGGTATTCAAAATATGGTTTCCATTTTTATTTTGTGTTACCCTTGTTGTGACATTGTCACCACTTTCTTTTTCTCATTCCCTGAAACCTAGCCAAATAGTAGTGGAAGGTACTACCCTTACAAATATAGTTCAAATGTTCTGCCAATTTTGATTTTCATTCAGACTGACGTGGGCTTCACAACAGGTTTATTTCCTGCTTTTCATGAAAACTTAAAAGCGTATCTGTTAAGATTTTTCCCCTTTCAACTTTGAAACATTTTATTAATAGAAGAGTATTACATCATGATGTAATATTTGTTGATATTGCCGAGTTTTTTCTAAAATGTCTTGCTTTGGATTAGAATTGGCAAAACTTGTTAAACGTGAGTGGATTTGTTTACAGTATTAACTGTTAAAAATAACTCCACTTTTTGAAAGTTTCCTGTTTTGTTTGATTAAAAAAATACATATATATAATCTGCCACGTATGGCATTTAATAAAAATTGCATACACAAAGACTTTAGGTCAATCTTTCCAGAAAAAGACACAGTAAGAGAAATTAGCCCTTAAATTAAAAGCTAAGTAAATCTAGTATAAATAAAAAGGTTGCTTTCCATGTACGCATCTTTTACCTAACCATTCATTTTCACGTTTTCCACATGCTCTGTACACATGGATCACAAATTGGAGAAGGAACATACCAAAAACAAACACCTCAGGCAAAAATGCTGAACATCACTTTGCACAAGCTTCCAGCCAGAATAATTAGTGCAGAATCTGCCTCTTGTTACAGATACAAGATGGGCCTTTTGCTCCATGTGTGTACCAACTGCATCCCACGGCCAGGCTGGGCAAGCTCCCTGAACAGAGCTGGCAGTGAGACTTAGGCACTTGCTGTCTCAACTTGCTGTTCAGAAACGAGGCTGCCAGACCACTGTTAAAACTGATTGGTATTCACACTTCATTTGAGTGGGTTTGCATTTGGACAAAGTCTTCATTTTCACCTTCCTTGTTATTTCCTGAGGAAAATGAGCAATTCTTCAAGGCTGATGTGCTTTTCAATTCTAGGATTGTTCAGTTACCCACTGCCCCCCAAGCTTACTTTATAAAAGAAAGGTCTGCGTACTTAAGCTTGTAGGTAAAAGGGTGTTATATCAACTCCTGCATTTTTCAAGGAGATTTTTCTTCCCTTATTTTTTCTTTCTTTTCTTGGCTTAGGAGCTGTGTGAATGGTTGCTGACTGAGAACATTAGATACATAGTAATTCCTTTATCTACAGATCAAGGACAAAATTAAACTGGAGGAAATGACCTTGTGACAGCTTTTGGGAAGTATGAATCAGACTTAAAAGGGGAAAAAGTTGTTGACATACTGTTTCCATATGATTCTTTCCACTGAGAAGGAACAATCTGTTTTCCTCACAAGGAGCTGGCATTGGTCAAGTGGATTTTAGGAAAGTTATGCTCAACTCAATTTATTCAAAGCTGTGAAGCATCTTTCAAACATTAACAGACAGTACTGCTGATATTCATTTGATTTTTTTTAAAAAGCTAAAATCCATGTCTGTAATGCCATACTGGATCAGAATTTGGAACCTCCCACACTAATCTTAGGCAATATAAACAACCAATATTTATATACACATATGTATACATATACACATATGTATATGCAAATACATCATAACTTATTTTTTTCACAGAAAGAACCTAGGCCAAATGAGGCTACCAAAAAAAAATTAACCTGAATTATTCAGATTGAATAACTGGCACAAACTACCATAGCAACTAGTCAATTCTATACTTTATTTCTGCAGTGTTCTCTTCCAAAATTGTGTATGATCAAAAAAGTATGAGCAAGCCCAATAGATCATTTCAATTATGAAATTAATCCAGATCTTGTGATTACAGCAAAGACAGGTTCTTTTGAAATAAACCCCAGATCTCAGGGACTTTCTGCACCCTCTTCCTTCTGCCTGGCAATACTTTTCTTTTTTCCACTCTTCACCTCCTTTGCTATTGGGTAGACCCTAAAATGCCCTTCGAGAATTGGCTCAAATGTCTCAGTGATTACTTCTTTGACTCTGCCTCTACTCATTCAGTTTAAAAAGTAAATGTACTAAATATATATATATATGAAGTACATAAGTGCTGTTATATATACTAGAATACAAGACACTGTCCTTGTCTAAGGAGGAAGTCACTTAACCTGTTCTCCCCAGAACCTTAGGATATACTTGGATCACAGAAATTTTCACTTGTAATGTAGTTTAATCTTCATTTCTATCTTCCCCCCAGACCAGCACTGTCCAATATGGTAGCCACTTGTGGTTCTCCAGCACTTGATATGTTACTAGTCCAAATTGAGAAGTGCTGTAACTACAAACTAAATCTTAAAGACTTAGAATGTAAAAACAGAGCTACTACACTATGAGCATCCTGAGTATAAGGACCAAGCTTTACTAATTTCTGTATTTAAATATCAATCGCATAAAGAATAAAGGTATTTGGTAAATGTATGTTAACTGAATATATATTTGAATAGACATTGCTAATGTCCTATAGCTAAGAACAAGATGCTAATCTGTGGAGGCAAAAGTTACTTTAGGATCAAGACCCCTAATATCCTCTAATTTTTGTTTTTATTTCTTAAGACATCACAGTTTGGAAACAATTCCAACGATTTCTCCTTACAGATAATTTGATTTAGTTACCTCTACATCCTGTTTCTTCATGTCTACAATCTTTCTCAGTTACTTGACCTGGCACAGTATACAGAGGTGATTTTCCTCAAATACAGGGGGCAAATGCTATATGCTGACTCCCTATCTGGCAGGATCACTAGCCAGGTTGAAATGAAAAAGCTGGCAAGTAATAGCACCATGCTCCAGCAAATCTGCTCATTTACTACCAGTATTCCAGTTAGCTGTCTGGGAAGCCTCAGGAGATCCAAAATGCATTTTTTCATGAGTTGCATAATGGAGAGAAAATCTCTGGGAAACCTGGTGTTTCTCTGGGATGTCCAAGATTTAGGTAAGTTATTATTTCCTATGGGCTTCTAAAATCTAAGTTTAGCCTCTTAAGGCTTCAGGGTTTGGGGTTTTTTTGGCAAAGGGTGGAGGCATAAAGGCTGTGACAGTCTTATTTGCTGTAGTCCCAAAATAAATGACTGATAGAGTAAAGGATACTAAAGAAATATGTCAACTAAATGCAGCATGTAATCCTGGTTTAGATCCTACCGATAAATGTTATTTATGGGAAAACTGACAAAATTTGAATAAAGTATATAAAATAATGTTACAGTAATATTAATTTCCTAATTTTGATAAATGTACTGTGGTTATGTATGTTCATTAACATTCATGTTACTCAATTTTTAAAAAGTAAATTTTCATATTTTATAAAACTCAGAAGCTTTGACCATTTGAAGAAGTTTTCTGATTTTTTAAATTCCATAATTATAAATATAACTATATTATATTTACAATATATTCATAGTGAATTTTCTGAACAGCATAGGCTTCTTCTGGTGACCAAGTAATATTTTCTGTCAATTACTCTAAATGATTAAAATATATTTAAACTGTTGGATAAAGTTATTAGTATATATTCAGATAAAGTTAAACCATATATGCATGGATTTTTTTATTATGTTTTCTCTCTGTATTGACTTAAAATATGCATGTTCAGCCTAAATTATCTCTTTAAATCTGCTTTTAAAAATTCAAGTTACTCTCAGAATCCTGAGGGGATCTCACATTCCATGTTGTGTGAATTAACTTTTATTCCTAACTTGGGCACTGGGAGTTATTCACTGTTTTGAGGAAAACTGTGAAATGATCCAGTTGAAGTTTTAGAAAGGTATCTCTGGTGACAGAGTAAAGCAAAGACGGCAAAGAGAAGAGATTGGGAGTATCGCAACTGTATCTGCAACAGATGATAGAGAACAGAACAGAGGGTCCAGTTATAAAGCCCATCTCCAGGGCAGTGTCACATCATTTGAATGCCCACATTAGGGCTGAAAGAACTCATGTTTACACCAGAGTTGCCAAGACTGGTGACGCAGAAGGTGGTCAACCTGAGACAGGGCACCCAACAAAGGGTATATAGAGAAGATATTTTTGCATTATTTTATCACTGCTCATCATTTGGAAAATTCTTTTCATTAATACATTCTCCCTAATATTCATTTTCCATAAAAATTCACACAGGAGTCTATTACTGCTAAGGGAAATTCTGGGGAATTTGCTTTGAGAAATTTGTGAATCAATTAAGAGGGCATTCCTATAAAGCCAGGCTCACCCACGTAGGTCTGCAAGACTGAAAATGTTTTCTAGAGACAGAACTTATCATGGGTCACTGTGCTTTTTAACTTTACAGATTTTCCATGGGAAGTACCATACTCAGCTTTAGAACATTACCATGTAAAAGAAGGAGCAGCTGATATTTTCCCAACAGTTCAGAATTTATTTTCCCTTAATTATGGTATTACATGGTAGGAAAATTTCCTGACAGAGAAAAGGTTAAAAAAAAAAAAAGACCAAAAGAAAGAATCAACTATTCCAATATAAGTCACATGTAAAATAACCCAGAAAATAACTGATCGAGTCACAGGAAGGTGTGAGAGTTTAAAATGCTAGTCACAATCAAAAGTCTTCTTTTCATCGAAAGCTGACAGCAACTGGCCAATGCCTTCATAACAGATGTGCTAAAGGATCTCCAGCCAAGAGACAGAAATGAATAAAGTGAAAATTACTGCTATTACCCTGAGCTGAAGATGACCCATCAGGCCACGCCGACCCATGAGGTTTGAAAGTCAGCAAGCTGAAAGTGACGCCAGAGACCTGGCCTGCTCCGAATCCTAGGGATCCTACCTCACCCATCAGCAGTAATCACTGCTAAAGGCCTGTCATCGTCCACTTTTTGTCACTGCAAGGAGACATGTGAGTGCCACAGCCATACCATGTCATTCCCTCCTTCATCAGAACCTGAAATCTACTACTGTCCTGTAAAATCTGTTCTTTGAAGAGATTTGCTTTCCTGTTTCTAAATTCCCTTGTGTGAGTTTCCCACCTCAGAAAAAAAGGCCTTGACTATGAATTAGCTAATTGATCTTAGTACTGCTTGAGTGTGCCGTTAATCTAAATTACCTTTAGGTTTAAGCAACATGAAATCATCTCGTAATAGCTTAATTTCACCAAACTCCTATTTGTATTTTAACTAATGATGATGCAGGGGTTTTGCTGTTTGTATCCACTAAGCAGTTTGCTATTTTCTCCAAAACCCTTCACCCTTTCATCACCTCCCCCCCACACACACGCACACATGCACACGCACACGCACACACACACGCACACACGCACGCACACACACGCACAAGTAATCCAAATGGAAACGTTTTAGTCCCATATGTTCTAAAATAGGTGAGTTTGGTTTAGCAAATACCTGACTAAATCTAGGATTTAATGTAGTTGGTACTGAAGATAATGCCAACGATTCTAGGCCTAGGGATTAAAAGGGTAGCTTCAGCTTTAATTCTTTGAAAATGCATCCATTCTTGTTATGCGACCGGCGGCCACCCTGCCCTGCAAAGGGTAACTAACTCAGGCACTAGCTGCCTCTCTTGAACTATCACATCACGTTCTCCACTAATCCTCCAGACAAAAGAGGAGCTGAACAAGTCCCAGTTCCAGATGTGTCTCTTCCTGCCAACTCCTGTCCTATCCAGGCACAAGCGTCAAAGTTCTGCCATTAATAGGTCTGACCCTGGTAGCTCCTGCACCCATGAGAATCCAGCATGGCAGTGGGTGAATGCTTCTGACCCATGAGCGCTCTAAGCCAGAAAGCAATCTCCTGTGTCTGGAGTGACTTCAGTGCTCTGAGGCTCACTGGGCTACCACTATACCCAATCCTCACTGCGTGTGGCTGGTCTGGCTCTCTAGCCCCATACCTGGGGCTCTGAGTCCAGGTCTCCAATATGGCTCCCTCAAACTGAAGCCTAACCTGAGTGACCTTAACTATGTCTACAATGACTTCTCACAAGATTAGATTCTGCTCCTCAAATCAATTCACATCCCTGACACTGCTCACTGCTACCACTCAAAAGTGCCACCTCAGAGTAGTGGCTCTTGACCCTGGGCATGCACTGGCATCAGCTCAAGGTTCAACTACATTCCCTCAGATTGAGAAACACTGCCTTAGATACCAAAGCCGGTCTGGGCCAATGTGCAGTTCTGCATATACATGATTCTAGTATGGAAGCTGTCTCAAACTTTTTAAAGAAGTGGTCAGGCTATACATCAGAAAGTAATAAAATATATAATACTATGGATATTACTGTTGTGTAATGTATTGCCATGTTAATCATAGCATGATTAAGTTACTGCTTTAACACTTTCTTTGCTTCAGGGAATCTTCCTCCAACTCCCCTACTAGTCATCCCTGTCTGGTACTTTCCAGTTCCCCTGCCCATCAGGTCTGCAATCACGGCCCCCTGTTGGTACCATCCTAAACCACTTGTTCTTCGTCCTCTCAACACAGTTCCTCGGCTCTTCCTACTCTCTTTGGCTTTTGATCTCAGGATTAATTTTTGACTCACTACCACTTAACGCTTAGCCCTGCTACCACAACCAAAGGAAGACTCAGTTTTCTCCTTCATCTGAATCCAACTTTTCCTCCATGTCAAAGACCTTCAACTGCCCTTATAAAACTGTCCACTTAGGTATGCACAAATTTATATCTGAGTTGCAGAGTATCTAGAATTTTTTTGTCCCTATGTTTATGTATATAAAGGTATTGTAATAATATCTTTACAATAAAAGAAGGACAGAAAAAGTGTAACTTCCATTTTGGTAAAAAGGAAGCTAAACAACATAATCCACCTGGTCGTCCTGCTCTCTGGAATCAAATCATCAGATTTCTACAAGCAGAATCCTCACCAAGTTGCCCATGGCCCTCCCAATTGATGCCCACATTTTCTCAAACCCTTCTTGTACCCCACATTGTTGATAGTTTAGGATGCACTAAATGTTAGATCTGTCTTACGGTACAATCTTTAAGTGTGGATTTAGCATGCCACTCTCCTGATCTAAAAGATTCATTGACTTCGAATTTTCTAGAGAAGTGACCCTTACTTGGTAGGGCATATCACATTAGGAAATGTGACAGAGTATAGGGGAGATATATGCTCCTAAAAGCAGTTTCAATATTATAATTCCAAACCATATTTGGAAAACTTTCAAAACTCACATACTGCTTCCATAATAAAACTTATAGAAGGGACAGTTCATTTACTCATTCATGATGAACAACTGTTCATCATACACATACTATGTAGCAGGCACTATTTTAGCTCTTCTACCAGCAGGGAAAATCTTTACTGGCATGGGAAAAGAATGCAGACAAGCTGGAGAAGAGTCATGCTGAAATAAAACATCCAAATTAAAATCTCAGGAAAGCTCCACAAAGTGGAAAACTGCACTTCTACTACATCAAGTCTCAACTCATTGTTTCTCAGCAGCCTCCATCCAAGCCATCTTCGAGGGTTGAATGGTGGTCCCCAAAAGATATGTCCATGTTCTAAGTCCTGGAGACTATGAATGTCACCTCATTTACATAAAGGATCTTGAAGCTGTAACTAAGTTAAGGGCCTTGAGATGAGATCATCCTGGTTTATCCAGGTGGGACCTTAATGCAGTAAGTGTCCTTATGAGAGACACACAGAGGAGAGACATACAGGGAAAAGAGGAGAAGGCCATATGATGACAGAAGCAGAGATTGAAGTGATGCATCCACAAGCCAAAGAACACCTGGAACCACCAGAAGCTGTTGGAGGCAAAGCAAGGTTCTCTGCTAGAGTCTGGAGAAGGAGCATGGCCCTGCTGACACACCTTAATTATAGACCCTGGCCTCCAGAACTGTGAGAGTATAAATTTCTATGTTTTAAGCCATGAAGTTTGTGGCAGTTCGTTACAGCAGCCACAGGAAGCTCATAAAACCATATACTGTAATTTGCAGTAAGTTTTCCTCACCCTATAGCAACAGAGAGTGTGCGTAGTTGATATATAATGAATTCTTAATGGACTCCAGACCAACTGCTTTATATAGTTTAAGGACTACCTCTGAGGTAGGAGAGAGGGAAAGGGCAACCTAAACTGATTCAAAGTTATTATTCTGCCCATACAACGTTTGGAATCTTACCCTAGGAAAGATACAGTACATTCTTCTTTTCTTATCTACCATGAGCTGTATCAAACAAGACAGGGGAACAAAACAAAACAAAACAAAACACATCACAAAGAACCCTTGATTTTTTTCAAACACAATGTGCTTGATTTTCAAGGGAACTGTTCTCCAAATAATTCCAGAAACATATTTTAATTATACTTCACACAGGATATACACTGATTGGACCCTTGCTTTTTACTCTTTTCAGGTCAAAGACATCTCCCATTGATCTCTTCTCATTAGCTACTGATAAAATAAGTAGCTCATAAATGAATTTTCACTTGACAAAAGTAGATTAGGAAATCCAACATTTATTCTGAAATAATTCAGAATTCTAATTTTATTACATAGTAATTATAAAATCAATCACAAACCAAGATATACTCAATGCTGCATGTAAAGAATTTTCACATTCAAATGAAAGAAATTTTAAATAAGAACTAATCATAAAACGTAAAACGGCATAGAAAGTAATAAAACATTTGTACAAAAATTAAAACACGGGGGATTGGTTCAAGATGGCGGAGTAGAAGGACATGCGCTCTCTCCCTCTTGCGAGAGCACCGGAATCACAACTAACTTCTGAACAATCATCGACAGGAAGACACTGGAACTCACCAAAAAAGATACCCCACATCCAAAGACAAAGGGGAAGCCACAATGAGAAGAGACCCAGACCTCTGGCCAGAGCCTGAGGAGTCCCGTCCTGAAAGGTCCAGTAAGAAGAACAAGGAGAGCATAAATCCTTACACATACCTGCTTTTTGGAATTGGACCCCAAAACTGCATTGGCATGAGGTTTGCTATCATGAACATGAAACTTGGTGTTGTCAGAATCCTGCAGAACTTCTCTTTCAAACCTTGTAAAGAAACACAGATCCCCCTGAAATTAAGCACTCAAGGACTTATGAAACCGGAAAAACCCATTGTTCTAGAGGTTATGCTCAGAGATGCGACCATAAGTAGAGCCTGACTTTCCCTAAGGACTTGGGCTTTGTTCTTCAAGGAGCTGTGTCCTAGAATTTCAGAGAACTTGATTTACTTTGTGATAAAACCCAGAAATAAAGAAGGGCTTCACCTACTGCACTTGCAAAAAAAAAAGAAAAAAAATTAAAACAGAAAAAAAAGAAAAAGTTCTTATCAGTTATGTTTCTGTACACTTGATCTTAGCTACGTAAACATAGCTTGGGCAGTTAATTAAGCATTGAGAAAAGATAGATGAGGAGTGAAGGAAAGGGAAATAAATAAAACTCTAAGTGAGAATTTTCTGACAAATGTGCCTTCCTAGTTAATTTTCACATCCAGAGCTAAGCCACATCTGCATCGTTTGCACTTCCTTTCATTACCCAGGCACAAATCATTTGCTCATTTATCATTCCTGTAACACATGTATTATTGAAGTGCGATGATTCATCACTTTTCATTGATCAAATAACATCCAGAATTACCTTCCAAATGCTTTGCATGTAGAGGTGACCAAATAACTAAAAATCTGTGACGCTTCCTTTTAATAACACCTCCATGAAAAGATTTAGTAAACCTGATTTCTTATCATTTCTCCCATTAGCATGGGGACCGTGCTCTCTTGCTGGCGTCATGGGCCTGAGTGCCTCTCTCCCTCCACGCCTGTTCATTCCACGTGCTTTCATGTGCAAATGGACAAAAATTGCTGTCAACTGAGAACATTTGGGAGCCATTCCCCTTGCCTTTCCTTAAGTAAAATATAAAAAGAACTAGGAGCAAATAGATGTGACTATTACGTAAGAAGACTCTTTTAATATGTTGCTTGAGTAGTCAGTCCCAAGGAAAACACCATCTATAAATGAGCAGATCAGACTCTGTAAATAAATCAGAACTTAGACCACCATTCTTCCAGAAAGTGGCTGCTTTCAGGGGTGTGGGTTGTATGTATTGAATGGAAAGAAATATGGTCTCCATGTGAGTCACTTTTGCCCCCTTCTCAGAGCCTACCCATGTGTCAATTGCAGATATTCAGAAATTGTTTATTGATTGCAGTGGACATGTGGACTTTCCTTTTCCAAGTTGCAGAGTCTCATTTAGAGATGTTGGCAAACTGAGGATTTAGGCCCCCTGCTGCGTTAGCCCTACTGGAAGTTAGTAGGACCTCTATGGTACAGCAATCACACATCTAAATCTCATTCTGATCAAACTGCTGAAGGCAGCTGTCCCTGGCGTTTCCCTCAGGTAGGCAGAGCTAAAGGCATGAGCTGAATTCAATGAGAGAATATGAACAGCTGTGAAAGGACACGATCTCTCTTAAATTGAATCTGAAAAATCCCTTCACACACAGATTCTCTCTCTCTTCTCTCCCTTCCTCCTTCCTTCTCCCTCTTTCTCTGGCAGGCAGAAGAGGGGAAAACACCGACTATGTGCTAGGTAAGCTCTGTGCTAGATGCTTTACCTCACTTAATTCAACTATATTAACGACACTGCCCTTGGAGAAACCTGAGCTCAGCATGATGCCAGCTCATGGCTCAGGGGTGTAAACTGAACACATAATCAATAGCCCACACCCACAGCCATCGTCTTTCTCCTGCATTGCGATACCTCCAGCAAAGGGGCTCAATAAAATTGGTCAACGGCAAGCCTTACAGCTCAGCCAGTAGGTAAGCAGACTACATGGAAAAGTATTTTTAAAATAAAAACTTAGTGGATATATGTAAGAAAATAGTTATTACATTTACCACTGAGCATCATTCTAGGAAAGAGCAGACTTGAGTGCAGATATGCAGAGAAGGCTGTAAATACTGAAGGGAATTTGTCTTGGCCACAGACAAGAATAAAATCGGGACAAGAATAAAATCGGGATGTCACAAACGTATGGACACCAAGCGGGGAAAGTGGCGGGGGGTGGTGGTGGTGGGATGAATTGGGAGATTGGGATTGACATGTATACACTAATATGTATAAAATGGACAACTAATAACCTGCTGTATAAAAAAATAAAATTCACAAATTCAAAAAAAAAATCAGGATGTCAAATCAAGTAGAAAGGAAGTTAGAGTACGATCTAGAACCCAGGAAAGATTAAGACAAAGATAAGCATAGTCACCAAGTCAGACGCAAATACAGCTGATAACTCCATGGGAATTAACAGTTTCTATTAATATAGTTGTCTCTCAGTATCCTCCCATATACTTTAAATCATTTCTAGATTACTTATACCTAATACAATATAAATGCCATGTAAATAGTTGTAAACACAATGTAAATGCTATGTAAATAGTTGCCAGCATGTGGCAAATTCCATTTTGCTTTTTGGAACTTTCTGGAATTTTTCTTTTCCAAATATTTTTGATCCACAGTGGGTCGAATCTGCAGATGTGGAACCCACAGGTACTGAGGGCTGACTGTAATTTTCTGCAGTGAATCCCAGTGTGACCGTGCTTGCATAGTGTTTTTATTCTTAAAGGTCCAGGACAATTTTAAGCCTAAATCCTAATTCTAGAGTCTATGTACCTCAGGAGGCAAAGAGATGCTGTACCCTTTCCAGGTATCTCTAACTCATCCTTCTAAAGTTTTTGAAAATTCCCTTGTAACTAAAGAGGCTACCAAGTCCAAGCTTTAGTATGCCTTCATTAAATACCATCCTCGCATCCTTGTATTCCATAAATTTAACAGGAATACATCTATCCAAGGGCTTGCCAGAAATATTTCAATTTGTGCAGAATGAGTATTTGCATTTTTAACAATATTTTCCTTTAACGACTAATACAATTATGAAACTATATCCTTAAATGGAAAATAAAGGATGTCACCACAACAAAGATGACATTTAAGGTTCTTAACATTTACTCGGTATATTGTCTGAGACACTTCAGGTGTCTCTCACATAACTAACAAAATAAGCCAAATGAACACACAACAGTCACAATGCTGTAGTTATTTCAAAACACATATGTTCTGTAATTTATCTTAATATATTTTAGCAAATATATATATTTTGCTATCTATATATATAAAATATATAGAGATGCACTCACGTGTGTGTGTGTGTGTGTGTGTGTGTGTGTGTGTGAGATATATAAAGCAAATATAGCCAAATAGTAACCATTATTAAATCTAGAGGATGGGTGTCTGGTTGTTTACTATTCTCTCTACTTTTGTGTATGTTTGAAATTTTTCACGGACGAACATCACACAAATACGTATTCAAGTACCTAGGCCTGCGGTTCCCATTTCATTAGGGATTCCCACCACCTCACTGGCAGCTGTATGTGTAACAATTGCCTCATTCATTTAGGCAGTGGGCTTTTGCCATTACTTAGGGTATCTAACGCTTCTCATTAGGGAAAAGCACTTAAAGATACTTGTCTAATTGTGTTCAGACAACGTAAATGACCCACCTTTATCCAAGTTGAACTCCCAGTAGCTATTAATCAATGTATGTTGACACTAGACTCTGACTAATTGATACTAAAGAGAATCTAACACCTCTGATCTGATAAGTACTGAAGTAGTGCTGATGAAGGCAAAGAAAGATTTTCCACAAAGTCTTTTGGAGAGAAAAGCTCCAGCATTAAAGAAGCATCAGATATGCGAAACAAAACCCCTAACACCTCATTAAGGTGCAAATGTATGAGTAAGCTAATGGAACATGCTGGGGGTAAGGATGGCCTCACAGCACAGCTGCCTTACTCTGAACCTGCCCTCTCTAACTCCGTCTAACTTGGTAGATGATAAATCCTTTGGATTTGGATATTTTGGGTAAGAGAAGTTGGTCAAAATCTTGGTAAGGGAAAAGAGCATTAGGAATTTATCAGTATATTCTCTCTCCACAATCTCCATTCTTATGCTCCTAAACATGCTTGTTACAGAAGAATTTACTATTATGAGTAACTTTAAGAATTTATGAAGTAAACATGGGTTAGAGAGAGAGAGTTCATAAGCAAACCTGTGAAAGTATTTTAAATGCTGTTTATATGTATAATAATAACAACGACAAAATCAGGAAGAAAAAATGATGACAGCACATAAATTAAAAAATATCAATGCCTTTTTACATATCTTGAATTTGTAAAAAGTGGTACCAAACAACATATTTCCTTGGTCTATTCTAGCTCACTAAAAAACTTGAGAATACTCTTCGCCACAGTGACGGTCACATATTTGTTTGCTTTGATGCAATACTATCCCTGTGCATAGGCACATAAAATCTGTTTGGTCCTCTAGCCTATTTTCAAATTTTATTTTTGGTTTTGTTTTACTAGTCAAATTGTGATTTCTGTATGTTAGACCCCAAACTCTCACAAAATGTGGAAGTGATGTCAATTTGACTTTGGGAGTGTTAAATTAATTAAACAAAGAGGCCATTAGACTGAGGTGGTTCTAATATCGTAGGAGCCTGCCTACACACCCAAACCTAAGCCTGAAATGCCTCAAAGTCAAGAAATCAAAACCCGAGGACAAATATTCACAGACGACCAACTAGGCCTTCCCAAATAAGGCAACCACTTATGCAATAGCCAATCAAATAATGTCCTTGCTTTGCTTCTCCATCTTCTCTATAAAAATCTTTTCATGAGCTCTGGTCCGTGGAGCCCTCTGAACGACTTCCAATTTGGTGCTGCTTCATTCAAATCAAGTTTTGCTCAAATAAACTCTTAAAATATTTAATATGCCTCAGTTTATCTTTTAACAGGAGGAATAACTGAACTCTCATTCATGAAGGCCTTGATCTTAGTGGCTTATCTGCCTGACTAGTGGGAAATCTGGTATAAAACTTCCAGATTCTCACCATTATAATCTACCCGTTAAACTGAATTGTGAAATTAAAATAACTTTGTTAGCAAAAAGCCTAGGAATATATAATTATCTTAAAAATAAAAGCTCATTTTAATATCTTGTCTGTTTTTTCATTTTTTTCCTGTCAATCTCAAATGTAAGTTACTAGGTAGGATTCTTATGTTTCTTAATCTCTACTGAATAATTTTTTTCACATCCCACACTAGATACCAAGGACTTTAGTCTCCCTCCCTCTCTCTATCTTATCTCACAGATTATTTCTGAAAGCATCTAAAATGAAAAATGACACAAAAGACAGATTTCTGTCTTTGGAATTTCACATCAAGTAAGTAAGTAAGGTTTTGTTTTCCCCCAGATAGTTCAGAGCCCACTCCCAACCAACTCCCTCCACCACAACTTATTTCTGAATCCTATTTCTGTAAGAACTGGAAAAAAATATAAGCCCTGATGACTCAGCTTCTCGGGGCACTGCTGAAGCAATGGTGTGGAGAGCCTGCCCAAGCTTTGCTGGGCATTTCTCTCCATTTAAGTGAGCCTCTCGCTGGCATTCTGTTTCTCAGGGCATCTTCCCCACTGGTCAGCAGAAAGGGAAAATCACATGAAATTAAATATCATTTTATATGAAATATGACTTAGGTCCTTAAACTGGTCTTGATTTGCAGGGTTACAAGCCATTATCCTTGGGCCAGAGACACTAATGCCTTTATTAAAGGCACCATTTGATAAAGTAAACATTCACAGAGAAAGAAACCATGAAAAATCAGTAGTGAAATTAGTCACTGTTCCTATACTGTCTTTCTGAGAAATGAGATGCATTTAAAATAGCGCCCTACACTTTAAGATGGGAACCGTGATTAATGACAATGCCTCACCTTATCCAGCAAGAAAAAGAATTGCACGTCAAAACAGACACAAGGTATCTTAAAACTGTAGATGGAGTGGGGAATGTATTTTCTATCTTTAAAAAAAAAGGAAGCAGGCAAATAATTGCTGCCTCCTTCCAAAGGGTTAAGCGTTTCTGATTAGCTTTGGGTCATGCATCACATTCTGAGTGCCTAAGCTTAAAGACACACTTCATTGAACCCCATCTAGCAAGCTTCATGCTTATGAAGGTGTTCCTCTTCATTGCTTCTCATCTGGGCTACAAAATGATTGGGCTGGAGACTGACATTGATTAAGTGCAAGAGAACCATGTTTTACTGTGACAGCTGCTAGGCTTCTGTCAACAAATCAATGTATTTTTTTTTTCCCTTTTCACCTTAACTCTCCCGTTAGCATCCTGCTGTTACCAGAGATGAAAAACATCTCTATATAACTGTCTGCTGATTGACCACTTTCTGATTTGCCAATCACATAAAATGTTTTTATGATGGAAAAGGCTAAGCCTTCATTCTAAGCAGCTCTTTGTGCACAAACTGCAATTTGCTGGAATCCTCTGGGGTGTGGCCGCTGCTCCTATAACTTAGAAGCAAAAGAGACAGACATATTTTACAGAAAAATGTCACTTTACTCTCTGGATTTGATCAGTAAGGTTACAAATGCACCCTGTTCCTGAACTTGGGGAGTGTTTTAGCAATGGTTCCACCCACTGATCTCCTGCTATCTAGATAAGATAGTCACCCTTAATAGCTTTTTGTGCACAGAATATCCTTGGTTATTTATAATAGAGTGAGGCTGTTAAAAGCTGTACATCATACTGTGCACCAGAAACAGGAGGTGTGGCTAGGAGACAGCAGATACAGTGATCTCTAAAGCAACACGGGGTCAAAATAGAACTTTTATAGATATTCTGCTTAAAACAGCAGACATGCCTCCTGCCTTCTATCTCCAACTGCATGTGGCTTGAAATTGAGCCCTGAACTTGCTTGACTGGAAACATATAGGACAGACCCATATGGAATGAGTAAATTACTGCGTAGTAATTAGAGCTTTCTGGGACTATTTAATGAAAGGTGTATTTTCATATGCTTTTGTCTGTGATTCTATTTCATAACCAAATGCTAAGTAACCTTAAACCAAGATTTTCACCGTGTCAATCTTGGACAACATGGTTTATTTTGCCCAGTCAATCTCTCCTTTTTTTTTTTAACCCAGGAAAGAAGAAATAGAGCTAATATGGGAAAGTAATGGGGCCAAAGGTGAAAAGAGGAAAGGGTAAAATAAACTAATTCCGTCACAAGGAAAATAGGCATTAGGAGAGGATACCAGGAGGGTTCCTGCTAAACAGCTCCTTGGTGTTTGTTCTCTGGCCCCAGTCTCCATACCTCCAGAGGTGCTTTTCAATCACTTAGGAGCTGGCTACCTCTTGCAAAGAATAGCTTTGTGATTGCTGTAGAGGGTTAACTGGAATTTTCAAAAGTTTCAAAGTTCATAGTAACATTTAGAAACAAAGTGTTAAAAACAGTAAGTATACCTGGTTTTATTCTAAATGACCAAAATAGAAAAGAAATTAGATTTAGGATAATAACCCAAATTAAAAGAGAGTGTTTTCTCATTTGACTTCATGCCCATACTAAAAGGCTCTTATTACTATAATGCAATTCATCCTGGCTCTCAGAATATTTCTTCACATTCAACCACATTCTACTCAAATTTCTTATATGACTGTTAAGAACCTAAAAGTTTGAACAATACTGTTGTATCTGTTATGAGATAGCCATATAGAAAAATGTGTTATCAAAACATTTAAAAACATATTTATAAGTGTTGCATATGCTCACTTTTTAGGGACGAAATTTACTTTTGTTTTTCCCTCATCTCTCTTACCTTATAGTTAAGAAAACTTTTCACTCCAAAAGAAGTAAAAATTAAATTAGAGCAAACAAACTAGTGAATGATAATGATATTTGCCCCCAGACCATTTATGAGGGAAAGGGATTCCTTCTATTACCAGAAAGTTGACAGCAGTTGCTTTGTTTTGTTTTGTTTTTTAAGCTCTGGAAATTTTTCTTTCTCTTCGTCACACACTTTTTAAAAAGTTTCTCCACTCTCATCTATGAAAGAAGACTTTTAGGCCTTTGGGTTTGGTATACAATTTTCCATCACATATGAGAATTAAGGAAAACTTATTTAAAAAGCATGCCACTCTCAATTATTCTAACATATTGTTGCAGGGGGAAGCAGCTAATCATGAAGTTCTCAAGCCCCAGCTTTATCCCATGTCCAAGACCACATACTTGGTCTAAAAGGAAAGGACTTGAACATATTTTCACCAAACCCAGGTTGAAGGCTATAATTTAAAGTATTGTCTCATCTGAGATGGTTCAAGGCTCTACTAACTATTGTTTCTAATAACAGAAGGAATGACATATATACAAGGTCATTCGAGAATCCAAGAAAGAGCTTAAGTCCATTGGCAGATATACACTGTTTAGGTGGATAAACAGATACATTGTGTCTTAGACTGTTCTCTGGAAACAAATACTGAGATGGAGAATTGCAAGCAGAAGTTAAGCAGGGAAGTACTCTTGAGAGTTACAATTGTAAGAAAGGCTAGGATAGCGGAACTGGGCAGTGGGAGAAGCTGACCTGCAATGCAGCTATAGCTGGGGCATCCACCCATCCTGGGGAGCTCCAAGGATGGAATCGCTCCTAAGAGTTGTGTCAAATGAGTCGAGAGTTCTAGCCTTTATCCCCATAGCAGCGGATTTTCTGCCTTGGGCAGCTCCCTGTGAGGGCCCATACCCCTGGGTGAGCCAGTACCTACAGCCAAGGGCAATGGCCAGTAAGGGAGGCGGTTGTGAGCTGTTAGCAGCAAAAATTCCAAGGAACTAGAAGATGAGTGCATTGGCCAGAAGAGGGGACCTGGGCAAAGCCATGCAGTATCCACGGGGGAAAATACATTGTTTATGATATAGACTATTCTGCCTCAGTGTAAAAATTCAATATTTTATTTACAGTGGCTAATTTTCACAGGGAAAATGTGCTCAAGCTTTGGTGTTTTGTTTTGTTTTGTTGTTGTGTATGTGTGTGTGCATCAGTCCTTGTTTACATCTAATTTAAAACTAATTCCTCTTGGAACCATGAGTCAGAACTTAGAAAAGATCTGGCTTAATATACTTTACTAATAAAGGTACTTTTTTCCATGTCAAAAGGCTGCTTAGTGACAGAGATATATCAAGAAGGGGTTCCAATCAATTTCCTTTCGGATCACCATTCTGCTTCATTACCTTAAAAATCTTTGTCCATTATATTTTTATTGTATTGGAAACACTGTGGAGATACAAAAGAAAACCCATGTAGCTTATCATCTTGAGATCATCTGTACTAAAATATGCTCCACTGTTACTGAAAATGTTGTTCTAAGAATTAGCCTTGACAATATTTGTATTAGTTGTTTTATGAGAATCTAATGTGAAACCCCAACCTCTTTTGAACAGTAGAAATGTGTCAATCTTCCCATATTTTAATTATGAAGCTATGGGGAGGAAGACTTTTCCCTTCTTCCCTTCTAGGTTCTTGGGATGGCCTAATAATTAAATTGACATAAACCAGATTAACAGGAGAAAAAAAAATGTAATTTTGTACATATGGAAGTTCCATAAAAACATAAGTCTCTCTCCAACAGTCAGGCTACTGAGGTTTAGATGCCCGCCTTAGTGAAGGAGAAGTGGGTAGGAGTCTGGGACTTCAAAGGGGAGAAAGACAGTTCACAGGAAGATGGTAAGAGCAAATGTTTGATAAACAAATGTTTACCATGTGAGGAATTCTTTCTGATGTTAAAAAAAAAAAGTTATCTTTGGTAATACTCTCTTCCTGGTATAGGGTCCCTATCCAAATTCTTTTAGGCAGTTAAGGGGGAGGTAAAAAGCTCTTCTTGAGTTTGTTGGACCTTGATTGTCTTTAGCTCAAAATAATCCACATGCCAAAGTGGCATATTCTGGGGCAGCCTGCCTTGAACCCCATCAAAGCCAATTTCAGTAATGTCCTCCTTCTTAGCTATCACCTGACACTATCTCAAATTACCATGCCCCATGAGTGACAAGGCTGTGCTTCTTCAGAATTAATTATACCCTACTCTCCTCATTCTTTGAGCCTTCCTCTGTTCCTACTTAATATATTTGCAGGCTGATATTTCATTTCTCTTTGCATACCAAATTATGTGTCCTACTACCATAAACTGCTCTTTTTAAAGATAAGTTCTGTCAACATTACATGGGTCTTCCTATTCCGTCATCCCCACTGGAGATAACTGAAGGTATCTAATCACAGGAGGTAGAAGCTACAGCTGTCAATCCTAGGGAAGGTGACTGAAAGAGCGGTGCATCCTACCCAAGCAGCACAGCAAGCTTCAGCCACTGAGGCTGCTCCTGTCCATATGGTGTTTCCTGAGTCTACTTTTCTCTCTCAACTTGGTTTTTATGATTTATGACAAACGTGCTAATGACAGTGATACTGATGATAATCATATCTATCAAGCACTGACTGTATCAACACCACCTCATTTATCTTTTGGTCTACAAAAAGTAGTGTAATATATTTCATAATTGTTGTTGCAAACATAGCCAACTACAAATCATATTTTTTTGCATGATTCCAGTCTCCAGAACACAACTGTCTATCCATAATAGTCCCCTGTCTGATGCTTCTGTGGAATCTTCAAAAGATATTGCCATGTTCCTGCTGGAAGTCTTATACCAACATTCATTATCCAACAATTGTTCCACGTTTTTAAAATTTTTCTTAATGTATAAAATTAGGTAGAACCTGTCTTCCTCTTTATAGCACATAAAAATAGTAATAAAAATGGAGCCAAAATTCAGAATAAAACACTCTTTATACAAATGCCATCTCTTCCCCCCCCACAACCCCCCTCCCCCCAATTCACCCTGAAGGTACCCATTATAGAACCCCCATGTAAAACAGGATCCTAATGGCACTCTGCCCTTAAAGCCTACATCAGCACAACCTGGCATAAAAAGTCAGACACAAATCTAACCCCAAAGCATTGATGAGTAACACATCTTTGCTTGCTTGTTTGTTTTGATGAAGAGATAAGAGTAAAATTCCCTTTAATCATCTCTAGCTCATCCTCAAGTTTCCATTCCTTCAGTGGCTGCCACATCTTTCCCCTATTTTCCTCAAAACATTTCTTTTCATAGTTGCTCATAAGAAAAGTGATTCTTTATCTTCTCTCACTCTAACCTTTCCAAACTGTCCCTACATCTTCTCACTGTATAGAATCACTTCACATAATAAAACCAACCTAGTAGTTTCTGGAAGAAAAGAAAAAGAAAAACAACTAGCATATTCAGTAGATAACATTTTGCTCCACATGGGAATAGGCTTGAAGGAAGGGGTTGGTGATGGAGAAGGTGTGGAGGGGTGTGGAGGGGGTGCTAGCGGAGTTGTGTTGACTCCTCCAAATCAACTTGGTAAACTTTTCTTTAATTTGAATGCTGTCTAGCTCCCATAACTCTCCTCAGTTTTGGCCTTATATCAACAACTTCCTGTTGAAAAGCTCTCCCTGGATATCCTACTGGAATCTCAAATTTATTACATTATTAAAAGTAATTCATTATGGGCCCTGGGACATTTGCTTCTCTGCAAACTGTTTGATTAATCTCATCATCAAATTGCCCAAGATTCAAACTTTAGAGTCCTCTCGCCTCCCACATCCAAGTGATTCTAATTGAAAGCACTGTAAACTCTTTCTCATGAACATCTCCATCATTAAAGCCTTGGCTTAATCCCTTGTCATATCTTACCCACATTTTTACAATAGCCTCTTCAATAATTTCAGTTTCCTGCCATCAGAAATTGCTACCCCCTTCCCTCCTTCCTTTCCCTATGATTAAGAACTTTTATTTTTTACTTTTTATAATGGAAATTTTCATACATATAGGAAAGTAATGGAAATAATAAACTCATGTATCCATCAACCAGTTTTAACAGTTCACAATTCACAACCAACTTACTTTCATCTATATCCCATCCCTGATTATATTAAAGCAAACTCCAGGCATCATATCATTTCAACTCTGAAGTGTATAAGAAACTCTTTCCTTTTTTAGAAACCCAATTACAAAACATTATCATGCTTAAAAATTAACTATAATTTTTTAGTAGCAACAAGTCGAGCAATAATCATGAAGTCCCTTCCTTGTCTTACACATTTTTATTTTACAGTTTCAATCCAAGTCTAGATAGGAACCATAAATTGCAGCTTGTTCTTTATCTTTCGAGCCTCTCTTACTCTATGGATGTCCACTCCTTTTTTCTTTCTTTCTTTCATCGTTGTTGTGGAAGTGTAAAACAAAGAAAAACAAAGAATGCTGCTCACCAACCTGTTCCACAAGGACTAAATCATCAGCCCCTGCAGTCGCTGATCAACAGTGCACTCTGAGAGGAATTTAGGATGAAAAACAGGATAAGGCACTCTGTGCTTTGCACAAAAGACATATATCTCAGGAAGAATTTTAATGAATGCTGATTCTTCCATCTCCCCATACGGAGAAAAGCACTAAAATCATTAACTTGAATTATCTGTTCTTTGTGAATAGCAGTAGTCTTTTACCAAGATGTATGCTTGACTGCACATTTTTCCTAGCCAAAAGTCATATATAAACTGGCCTGTCCCGTACCCCTTTGCAGCAGTTCCCTCAGACCTACTGAAAGGCTGTCTCCTGGGCTATAGTCCTCAGTAAGGTTCCCAAATAAAACTTAAACTGACAGCTCTTAACTTGTGCATTTTTCTTTCAGTTGACAGTACTTGTTGAAGAAAATGTATTGTTTGCTCTGAGCTTTTCCGAATTGCATTTCCATGATATTGCTTCTCATGTTTGTTTGTTTGCTATGTATTACCTATAAATTGGTGATCAGATATAGAGGTTTGATCTGTTTTAGATTTAATATTTTAGGCAAGAAAATTTCATAGGTTATCTAATATGCTTACATAAGAATGGCTCATCTCTTTTTTATGTTACCTAGATCTATTAATGCATGAGGTATCAAAATTGTGATATTTTATCATTTCTTCTTAATTTATTAGGTTGAAGTTGTCTATAAAGAAGAAATTTTCCTCATTAATTATTTGGTTACCTTAAACTGTAGTTTGAAGCTTTGTACTGAAAATGCCTCACAATCCAGCTCTGACCTATCTTGTCAGGTTCAACCCCTCCTCCTCACCACATATACATTTTCCCCAGGAGTGGGATGGTTTATAAGAACTGTTTCAAGATCTTTTCTTGACATTCCCAGCATTTAGCAACTGCTGGCATATATTAGCCAATGAAGAAATGTTTGCTGAATGGGAGAGCGAATGAGAATTTCCTATATAAGTAACTGATCGTGTAATACTTGTATTTATGCATGATTTCAAACACATTCAGACTTTCAGATGCTCATACTTAATGTCAGAAAGAATTCTTTTCAATGTGAATACAGTAATGCACTGACAAGTCATATTAACTTCTAATACAACATTAGCAGTGAATTAAGTGAAGACATCCTAAATTATAAGATTCAAGAGATAAATGTTATTCTAGAATAGATTTGGCACTATGCACTCTCAGCAATATGAAGTCACCAGTTCTCAAGGATTTTATTTCCTATCACCTGCAGTAGCCAAACCATCACTGCAAGCAGAGTGAGATGACATGAGCATTTCCAAGAGAACACTGAGCAAACGTTCTTCACATACAATGAGAAGATTTCACTCTGAGGAATAGCGTTATTCTCAAAACACTCTCCCCTTGCCTTAGAGGATACCATACCCACAGGTCTTCCTCCTACAAATACCACATTCATTCTGCGTCTGCCTGCTCATCTTTTCTAAGTGATCTTTAGATAAGAGAGTTCCTCAAAGTTTAGAACTAAACTTGCTTTATTTCTATATTTACTCTGAGGCAATGCCATCTATCTATCAACTTCTTCTTTCTTGCCCACATCTTTCCTTTGGGTTTTAGACAGTAACTGCCACCCTCTCTGCTTGGAAGTTTCATAGGCAGCTCACACTGAACGCCAGCTTCCTCCCGCCACCTGCTCCTCTTCCATTTCTTAGAATCTCAGAGAAGGGCACCGCCACGTGTAACTAGATAAACTAGGGCTCTAGCCATGCCTTCTCCCTCTCCTCTCCCCTCATATCCAATCAAGAACCAGGGTTTTTTTTTCTGTTTCATATACTAAATACTCCTTGAATGTTCAGGGGAGCAAAACTGGCCACCCCAAAATGTTTCCTTGGCGTGTGAATTTTTTCAAATGGAAAACAGTGGAGGCCCAAAAGACTCAGAAAGAAACTTTGACCTACCCCAGTAACTGCCTAAAAGAATTTAGATAAAGTGCCTGTTCCCAGAACAGAGCTATCATGAGAGTTATCTGCAAAGAATATAGGCTAGGTGTGGTGGAGGAAACTCGGGCAGGGCCTACAAAGCAGAGTCCACTCTGTGTCCCATGGTCTCTGCATGGCCCAGCACACATTTGTTTACCAAACATTTGCTTTTCTATCTCCATGTCAACTGCTTCCCTCCCATTTGAAGTCCCAAACCACTACCTGAAACATCCTCTTTTGTCTTTAGCTGAAGATGGCATTTAAGGTAAGACTTTCAGCCATTTTAGTGAGCTATTCAGTTTTCCTGGGTCTCTCCCATGTACACATGTTATTAAACTTCGTTTTGATTTTCTCCTGTTAATCTGTCTTATGTCAATTTCATTCTTAGACCAGCCAGAAGAACCTAGAAGGGTAGAGGAAAATTTCTTCCTCCTCGATAAATGAAACCACTTTTCTTACTTTCCCCATTTATCATGCTGGTCCAGGTCATTAGGGAATTTTTCCTGCATTATGGTTAGTTTCTGCCAATGGCCTCCCTGCATATAATCTTGCCCTGACTCAATCTAGAATAATCTTTAAAAAATTCTTCCACTCCCTTTTTTAAATTCTTTCAGAGACTTTCCTATTCTCTGGGGATAAAGAAAAAAATCCTTGACATTTCTTAAAGGCTTTGCATGATCTGGATACAGTCCTTTCCACTTCACTCTAGCCACATTGGGCTTAATTTATTAGGCATATTTTATTTGTTAAGGAAGGGAGAAGTCTTTCCCACATAGGCTCTTCCCTCAGTCTGAGATACGTGGCCAGACACTTCTGTTTCACTGAATTTACCATCAGGCTGTGGCTCAAACACTGTCTTTAGTAAACATTCTATGACACACACACACCACACTCCCTGCCATCACCACCAGCACTAGGTTAGGATCCCTCGTCATAAATAACTTATCCAACCCTATACCTCTTTATAGCACTATTACAGTTACAACTAAATAATTAATTGGTTTAAGTAGATAGGGTGTTTTTTTAAAAAGTATTAGTTTCCCAAACTAAAGCATGAACTTATAAAAGCTAGGGGGCTAGAGCTTTGTCAGTCTTAGTCTCTGACCTCTAAATTATTAACACAGTCCCTGATACATAGTACAGTACACAATAAATAAATATTTGCCGAATGAAGAAAGGAACCAATCATTCAATCAATCAAAAAGGCACAAGAGACTTTCACTTTGTAATTTGCCTCCTAGGTTTTCAGGAATTTTCATGTCTGGGCCAAAGTGAAATCTTCTGCTAAGGTACAAGGTATACACACTCATCTTTGTCAACAATAGATATATAGTACCTGCATACTTGATTTTGTCCAATACAATTCTATTCGACTACCATTTATAAAGCATCCTCTAAAGCTGCAGTTTATTCATTCAATATACTTTTACTGAGTGTCAATTATGAATACTTTGAGTGTCAATTATGAGTGCCCCCTCTAAAGTTCTGAATGACTATTCGAGATTATTTACCCCTCCAGTGCCTACTGGCATGGTATCTGCCACACAGAGGCTGCTAATACATTTTTAATTTTCTTATTATTTTTAGAAGTAATGAAGTTACTGTAGGAGATACGCGTAGGTAAGATTGGGCAGATTTGTGCCCAGGCCATCCTTGACTCACAGCATGGAAAAGGAGTCTCCATTATATAATTTAGTTGCCATAATGTCCGCATGTTTTATTGTAGTGAACTTGTACTGATGGACAATCAAGATCGAGGTACTTGACTATGGATTTTACAAAGTGGCTTAAAATGAAGCCTAATACTGTCCTTCGCAGAAGACTGCTGTGCAATATTCAACAGATCTTTCGGGGAACATTTTAACGGAGTCATTTGTAAATCTAGGGTCTTTGATAAAGAAATTCCAGAAATTAGGGAATCTCACAAATGTAGAGAAAATTCTGATTCTCTGTAGCACATTTTAGCGTTATTGGTACAGCTATTAGGAAATAGTCTTGGTTCATGTACTTTACACAGGACTTAAGGTTTGCTAGTATCCCTTAAATTCAAATCTGGCTTTAATGATTTTTTAAAAATCTCCTACTGTAATTGTGGTTTTATTCTGTTTTTCCTCCTATTTCCATCAGATTTTGCTTTGTATATTTAAAGGCTATGATATTAGATGCATATAAATTTAGGCTTATTATTTCTTCCTGCTGAATTCACCCAACACTATGAAATGCCTGTTTTTATCTTTAACATTACCTCTTCCCTTAAAGTTTACTTTAACTAATAATAGTATAACTTCACTGTATCTCTTTCTGGGGTGATCTTTTTAGTATCCTTTTGCTTTCAAATTTTATGTATCCTTGCCTTTACAGTGAGTCCTTGTAAGCAGCACATAGTTGGATTTTGTTGTTTAATCCGATCTAACAATATTTATCTTTTAATTGTAGTATTTAATCTATTTACATTTACCATAATTACTAATATATATGCATTTATATCTACAATTGTAGTATTTGGTTTTTTCCACCCATTTGCATGTTTTTGTTTGTTTTTTATTTCTGTCATCATTCACTTGTTTTTTTTTTAATTTTATTGAAATATAGTTGATTTACAATGTTGTCTTAATCTTTGTTTTTTATGGTTCTCTGTTTCTCCTTTCTTGCCTTTCCTTTTTTTGAGTAATCAGTCTTTTTATAATTACATTTTCCCTTGTATTAGCTTTTTTATTTATACTGTCTTTAATTCACATTTGATCACTTACCTTGGTGATTAAAACTTATATTCCAGTTTTATTAGTGTCTACCAAATTTAAGCTTTTCACATTTCCAGACAGTGAAGGAACTTAGAACCCTTTAACTCCACTTATCTACCTTCCTCCTTCTGTATTCTTCTTATCATATATTATAATTCTACATATATTTTAAAACCTACAACACATTATTATTGCCTTAAGAAGTTCATATTTATTTAGGAGATTTATCCACAAATGTAACCTCCCTGGCACTTTTCAGTCATTCCGGCATTTCATCGATTCAGTCTGATAATATTCCAACATTTTATTATGAAAATATTCAAATATATAGAAAAGTTAAAGAATTTTACAATGCATGAGCATATACCTACCACCTAGAGTCTACAATTAACATTTACTCAACTTGTTTCATCACATATTTATCTAAATTTCCACCCCTCAAACTATCTATGCATTTTATTATTTGATGTATGTGTAAGTAAGTTGCAGCTCTCACTATGCTGCTTGCTAAATATAATACCTCAGGATGAACACCATCTACTAGAGTTCAATATTTATTCACAGTTATTTTATTTTGATGTAAAATATATCTGCAAAGAAATGTACAAATCTTAGGAGCATCATTCAATGAGATTTGCTGGATGTCTAGTGGTATCTCATTGTGATGTTGAGCACTTCTTCATGTGCTAATTTGTGTACCTTCTTTTGTAAAGTATCTGTTCAAACATTTTGCACACTTTTAACTAAATTGTTTACCTTTTTATTATTGAGTTGTAGAAGTTCTTTTTATATCCTGGGTACCAGTCCTTCGTTCATATATTTGTGTTGGAAATTTTTTTTCCCATCTGTGGATTTCTAACTCATTCTTTTAATGGTATCTTTTGACAAGAACTTAAAATTTTGATGAAGTTTAAATTATTATTTTTTATGGTTATTGCTTTCTCTATCCTGTCCAAGAAAACTTTGTTATCGCCAATCCCAAAGATATTCACCTATGTCTTCTATTACAAGTTTTATGTTTTAAGCTTTTACACTTACATCTATGAGTCATCTAAAACTAATTTTTGTAGGATATCAGGTACTCTTTTATGTTCATTTTTTTCCATATGGATATCCAGTTGTTGCAACAACATTTATTTAAAAGACATCCCTTTCTGCATTTAATTTCTTTGAATTTTTAATTGAAAATCAAATGTCATTCTAATTCTTGGCTCTCTATTCTGTTCCATTGATCTATTTGCTAATCTCTATTCAAATTACACACTGTCTTGATTACTACAGATTTATAGTAAGTCTTGAAGTCAGATAGTGTGAGTTCTTCAACTTATTTTTTCTTTTTCAAGATTCCTTTTAATATTCTAGGATCCATATCAATTTTAGAATCACCCTGTCAATTCCTTAAAGAAAACACCTGGTGACATTATGATTAAGATTTTGTTCCCTCAGTGTCCAGCATCAATTCTCCTTCTTAAAGTTATCTATCATACCCAACTTCAAATTCCTCTGCTGTCTAATTTTCAGAGCAATGTTCAGCACTAGTCTAATTCCTAAAATCCAACCTAGATACACAAACCCTTATCAAAAAGTCTTCAAGCATCCCCTAGTCTTAATAGGTAGTATAGTAAATGTCTTAATTACTTGTTCAAATTTTTGTATCTCATCTCTCCTTCCTCACCATCACCCATCCCATGTAATTGGGTTATTAATATCTTTATGCAAACCACATAGATTTACTCACATGAAATTCTGGTAAGTACTCCTTCAAATCAATATATCAGCAAATAGAAAGTCAGCACAGATACGCTCTCTTCAAATCTCTCTCTCACACACAAATATACATTCAATATTTTCACTTCTTTTAATCATTTACCAGCCTGAGATCTGTTCACACATTACTACTCTGCTGCTAACACAGATTTCAAATATATTATTCACCCATCCAACAAACATTCATGGGATGTTTAAAATGAGACAGGCTCTTTACCAGGTACTTCCTCTAATGCCCACAATTAAGTCAAGTGTTAAGGTTATTCCCAGAGTTATCAGACCATCATCATTTTTTTCTGCTCTTTGGTGTGACAGAAGACACATCAGAGGATCTGATTTAAGTTTCAGTTGGATCCCCACTTTTACTTTTCAAGGCAGATGTGTCATTATCAAAATACAGCCTCCCATACCACTTCCTTGAATTTCACATGTTCTCTTTTTCACTCCCCTAACATCAATAAATGCCAACTCTTCCAGATTTGTATCTCTGGTTTTAGAGACCAAATTGAATTCTGCTCCTGCTAGTTTTGGGGGTTTTGCTTGTTTGTTTGGCCGCGCCGTGCAGCTTGCAGGATCTTAGTTCCCCCACCAGGGATCTAACCCGTGCCCCCTGCAACAGAAGTGTGGAGTCCTAACCACTGGACTGCCAGGGAATTCCCTGCTCCTGCTAGTTTTATAAATGAGATGACTCCAAATATGATTATCTATGACCTAAACCAAAAGCTTTCATAAACTATCTGCAGCAAACCCAGAAAACACATCTTTTCTAGATCTGCTAATTAAAGTCAAAGCCTACATTCCACCATAATGCAGTTTTGTTCTTTTAAATAGACTTAACATTTTTAGAGAAGTTTTAGGTTTACAGCAAAACTGAGCAGTAAATACAGAGTTCCCATATACTTCCTACCCCCGCAAATGCACAGCCTCTCCCACTACCAAAATCCTTCACCAGAGTGGTACATTTGTTATAACTGATGAACTTACATTGGAACATTATTATCACCCAAAGTCCATAGTTTACATTAGAGTTCACGCTTCGTGTTGTATATTCTATGGGTGTTGCCAAACATATAATGGTATGTATCCACCATTACAGTATCATACAGAATGGTTTCACTGCCCTAAAAATCCTCTGTGCTTCACCTGTTCATTTCTCTCTCCCCCTAATCCCTGGCAACCACTGATCTTTTCCCTGTCTCCATAATTTTGCCTTTTCCGGAATGTCATAAAATTGAAATCATACACTATGTAGACTCTTCAAATTGGCTTCTTTCACCTAGTAATACACCTTCGAGTTTCCTCCATGTCCTTTCATGGCCTGAAAGCTCATTTCTTTTTAGCACGGAATACTATTCCGTCATCTGGATGTACTAGTTTATTTACCCATTCACCTACTGAAGGACACATTGGTTGCTTCCAAGGTTTGGCAGTTAAAAATGGAGCTGCTATAAACATCCATGTGAAGATTTTTGTATGGATGTTAAGTTTTCAACTCTTTGGGTAAATCCCAAGGAGCACAACTGCTGAACTGTATGGTAACACTATGGTTTATTTTATTAAAAATCTGCCCAACTGTCCTACAATGTGGCTGTACCAGTTTACATTCCCACTAGCAATGAATGAGAGCTCCTGTTGCTCGACATCCTCACCAGCATTTCATTGCCAGTGTCCTGGATTTTGGCTATTCTGATAGGGGTATAGTAGAATCTCCTCGTTGTTTTAATTTGCATTTCTCTGATGACATATGATGGGGAGCATCTTTTCATATGTTTATTTGCCATCTCTATATCTTCACTGGTGAGGTGTCCAGATCTCTCGCTCATTTTAAAATGGGGTTATTTGCTTAATGTTGACTCTGAAGAGTTCTTTATATACTTTGGATAATAATAGTCTTGTAACAGCTATGTTTTACAAATACTTTCTCCTAATCTGTGGCTTATCTGCTTATTCTCTTGACAATATCTTTTGCAGTGCAAAAGTTTTTAATCTTGGGGAAGTCCAACTTATCCATTATTTCTTTCATGAACTGTGTTTTTGGTGTTGCAACTAAAAATTTTGCCATGCCAAAGGTCATCTAGATTTTCTCTTCCACTAGACTGTAAGCTCTAAAAAAGAAGACAGTATATTTTTTATACACAGGAATAATTATAATACAGTATATAGAGTAATTCTTTAAAAATATGAATACAAAGTTAGTCAAGCATTGTTGAAATGAATAACAGTATGACAAAACCGTCATTAAACCACAAATAACCATCTTCTCCTTGCCTCTTTCATGTTGTTATTGCTTTGATCTAGTACGGGTTAGCTTAGAGGGAGGTAGATTTATAGATTCAGAGTGCTTACTTCAGTGATAATCCCAGGAGTGCACTCACGGCTTTTCTGTGTTTGAGCTCCCTATGGCAAATACTAAATATTTCCAGAGTCAGGGACTTTATAAAAGGGGAACGTAGAGCATGAAACCCAGTTCTCAAAAAAATCTAGTCTACAAGACTAACGTCTGATCAATGGAGCCAGCAGGATAATGTAAGACTGTAAGGAAGAAAAATGTTTATACAGCTATTGTTATATTTATTTACATAAGTTGGAGGCCACATGAATTTTTGTAACTGAATGTATAAGTAAACTTTGGAAGTAATAAATATTTCTGCAAGTAAATATATACGTAAATGACAATGTAACGCTTGCCTGCATTAACTACCCAAACACGTTAGTTAAATAGATATCAATATGTAAACAGAGATGTAGATAGATATTATTTTACATTAAAATAAATTTAATTCTTTAGTTTGCATTTTTAAGTGAAAAAGCATATATGATATGCTTAGAAGTTTGGGCTCTAATCTCAAGGCAATAGAGTTCTATGGAAAAATATTAAGCTAGAGAGTAACCTTATCCAATTTTCCTTTCAAAAAGATTGGAACATTTGATGAAGTTCAGTTTATTTGTTTTTTTCTTTTGTTGCTTGTGCTTTTGGTATCACACATAAGAATCCATTGGCAAATCCAAGGTCATAAAGATTTACCCCTGTTTTCTACTAAGAGTTCTAGAGATTTATCTCTTACATTTGGAACTCTGATCCATTTTGAGTCAATTTTGCATATGGTGTGAAGTGGGGGTCCGATTTCATCCTTTTGCATGTGGCTATCTAGTTGTCCCAGCACCATTTGTCAAAAAGACTACCTTCCCCCCATTGAATGGTCTTGGCACCCTTGCCAATAATCAGTTGACCACAGACACATAGGGCTAGTTTGGACTCTTAATTCTATTTCACTAATCTATATGTGTATCCTTATGCCAGTACCACAGTGCCTTGATTACTGTTTCATTATAGTAAGTTTTGAAATCATGAAGTGTGAGTCTTCCAACTGCGTTCTTCTTTTTCAAGACTGTTTTGACTATTCTATGTCTCCTGGAATTCTAGATGATTTTTAGAATCAGCCTGTCAATATCTATTAAAAGCCAACTGGGATTCTGATAGGGATTGTGTAGAAACTGTAAATCAGTTTGGGAAGTGTTAGCATCTTGACATTATTAAGAAGTCCATCCATGAATATGTGATGTTTTTCCATTTAATTCTTCAACCCTCTTTCATAGTTCTCAGAGTATATGTTTTATGCTTTTTTGCTAAGTTTATTTCTACTTATTTTCTTTTTCTTAATGCTATTATAAATGGAATTGTGGACAAGCCACAGAGTAGGTGAAAATATTTATAAATAATATAGCTTATATGAAACTTTTATCTAAACTATGTATAAAGCTATTACAACTTAATAATAAAAAGACAAATAGCCAATCAAAAATGGGCAAAGGTTATGAATAGATATTTCCAAAAACAATGTAAATGGCTAATTCACACATGAAAAGATGCTCAACATCATTAGCAATGAGGGAAATACAAATAAAAGCCACAATGAAATATCATTTCATACCTACTATGATGACTATAACAAAAAAAATGTCAGATAAAGTTTGGTGAGGGTGTGGAGAAATTGGAATTGGTAGGCACGGAAGATGGCACAGCCATTTAGGATAACACTCTGGTAGTTCCTCAAAAGGTTACATATAGAGTTACCATATAACCCAGAAATTCCACTCCTAGGTATGCACCTAAGAGAACTGAAAACACATGTCCACAATTGTACACTTCTACACAAATATTTATAGAAGTGTAGTTCATAGTAATCAAAAGATGGTGACAATTCAAATGCCCATCAACTGATGAATAAACAAAATGTGTCATATCCATATTATGGAATATTATTCCATATTTTTGCCTATTATTATTTTATTATCCATACAAAGAATGAAGGACTATACGTGTTACAACATGGATGAATCTTAAAAATGTTAAGTGAAAGAAGACAGTCATAAAAGACCACATATATAATTTCATTCCTATGAAATGTCCAAAGTAGGCAAATCTACAAAGGCAGAAAGTATGTTATTAGCTGTTTAGGTTTGGAGGATAGTGGTAGTGGGGTAATAGCTAAAGGATAATGGGCTTTCTTTTTGAGGTGATGAAAAATGTTCTAAAATTGGGGCTTCCCTGGTGGCGCAGTGGTTGAGAGTCTGCCTGCCAATGCGGGGGACACGGGTTCGAGCCCTGGTCTGGGAAGATCCCACATGCCGCGGAGCAACTGGGCCCGTGAGCCACAGCTACTGAGCCTGTGCGTCTGGAGCCTGTGCCTCGCAACAGGAGGGGCGGCGACAGTGAAGCGCCCGCGCACCGCGATGAAGAGTGGCCCCCGCTCGCCACAGCTAGAGAAAGCCCTCGCATTGAAACGAAGACCCAACAGAGCCAAAAAAATAAATAAATAAAGAAGTCAGGAGCTCTTTAAAATATATATATATATATATATATATATATATATAACACTTCTTGTTAAAAAAAAAGTTCTAAAATTGATTATAGTGATGGTTGCACATATCTGTAAATACATAAGAAAAACTATGAAACTGTACACTACAAAAGGGTCAATTGTATGGTATGTGAATTGTATCTCAATAAAGCTATTGTGAAAGAATTATTAGATTAAAACAAATTAGGACTTCCGCTTTCAGCTCCAACATGTAAAGAGCTTGGAAGTCATCACTCGCATCCTCACAACAACAGAAAATGCTGAACAAACTGAAAATCAGTGACTTTTCAGGTCCTTTAGGGAATTGACGTCACAGGGCAAACCACTACCCCAAAATCTGGGGAGAAAGGAGAATCACAGCCAAAATCAACTAACCAGGAGCGGAAGCCCCTGAAGACAGTAATTGATAGGAACACTTAAATGGTAATTCTGATGAATTGCTGAAGGCTGAATATGGACTAACCTGAGAGTTAGAACTTCCAGGAGTATATTCTGATATTTTTAACCCTCAAGCTAGTCCATACTCAGCCTTCATCAAAATTATCATTTAAGTGCTCCTATCAGTTATTGCCTCTAGGGAGATGGGAAAATGGAAAGTTGCTAATCAATGGGTATAAAATTTGTTATGCAAATGAATAGATTCTAGAGATCGGCTGTACAGCTTTATGCCTGCAGTTAACACTACTATATCGCACAATTAAAAATCTGTCAAGAGGGTAGATCTCATGTTAAGTGCTCTTACCATAACAACAACAAAAAATTAGGGTAAGAGTGACCTTTTAAAATACATTGAGATATCCATCTTTTTGGTGAATTTCTTATTCATATCTTTTGTCCTAATTTTCATTTGCAATTGTTATATTGTTAGTGTTTTTTATAAAATAATTTCAGTATTATACATGTTGCAAATACGTTTCCTAACTTATCAAATGCTTTTAAAATTAAGAAAAAATTCTGGGGGCTTGGTCTTTGTGGAACTTCCACACTTTTGTGGGTTTTACTTCCAGGAACCCGAGCAAATCCTTAAAGTGAATACACGCACAAAATTCCCTTCTGTTCTAAGCAGGAGGAAGGGGAGGGCAAAAGCTACCATTCTGAAATACATTCAGCGGTTCTCTATAACAAAGACCTGTCCTCCAGAAACAACTACTCTACCAGAGCCTCATCTGACTCGGGAGAAGCACAATTATCCAACACCAGGTCACACTAGACTTCTTGTCTAGAGAGGTAGAAAAAAAGGGCTAAAATGTGCTTCTGAAGGTTACAGCCCAGAGACTGAGGCCCTCTAAAAACTGAGATATATAATCAATAATGACAGTGGATTAAAATCCAGAGGCTTGAAAGACACAGGTTCTATTTAAGTTCATAGAGAAACACAACAGGGGAGGAAACAAACAAGGAAGTTAGAGGAAACTGAATCCTCTGTCATGTTCATCTACAGAAATATTAAACACAGCCTAGCTTCTGGCCTGATTAACACAAAACTTCACACTAAAAGCCTATTACCTCTTCACTCTAAAGTTCCTATTACCTGACACATCATGTCCAGCTTTCAATACAAAATTACAAGCCTTGTTAAAAGGCAAGAAAAACGGTCTGAGGAGACAAAGTACACATCAGAACCAGAGTTCAGATATAAAACAGATTTTAGAAATATCAAACAGGGAATTTTTAAAAACTATGATAGTTATGTTAATGATGTTAATGGAAAGTGTAGACAACATGAAAGAACAGATGAGTAATATAAGTAGAAAATTTGAAGGTCTAAGAGAGAATCAAAAGGAAATGCAAGAAATTTAAAATGCTGTAACAGAAAGGAAGAATGACTGTTCCAATATACAAGACACAGCCAAGGAAAGAATCAGTGATATTGAAGTGATAACAATAGTTACTTTCCAAAATGAAAATCAAAGTGAAAAAAAGACTTAAAAAAAGGAATATCCAAGTACTGTGGGATAATTACAAAAGGTGAAACATATATGTAATGGGAATAGGAGAAGGAGGAGAGAGAAAGGAGCAGAAGAACTATTTGAATTAATGATGGCTGAGAATTCTCTAAAATTAATGACACACCAAACCAGAAATCCAGAAAGCTCAGAAAACACCAAGCAGGATAAATAGCAAAAATCTATACTTAGGGATGTCATGTGGAAACTGCAGAAACCCAAAGACAAAGAGAATATGTTGAACAAAGCAAGAGGAGTGGGAAAAAAATTTTGATAAAATTTTAACCTATGGAGGAACAAGGAAAAGAATTACACTGGACTTCTTGTTAGAAGCCATGAGAGCAAGAAGAGAGAAGAGTGAAATATTTTGCGTTAAAAGGAAAAACCATCAACTTAGAAATCTGTATCCAGTGAAATTATCCTTCAAATGTAAAGGAGAAATAGACTTTCCCAAACAAAGGCCGAGAGAATTTGTCAACAGTAGACCTACCCTGAAAGAAAATGTTAAAATCCTCAGAGAGTAGGAAAACAATAAATGTCTGAAACCTGGATCTACACAAAGAAAGGAAAAGTGTAAGGAAAGGAATAACTGAAGGTAAAATAAAAGTGATTATTTTTTTCTTATTTTTAATCTAACAGATAGCTGTTTGTTCAAAGCAAAATTAGCAACAATGTATTGGATGATTATAGCATACAGATTAGTGAAATGAATGACAATAATGTTATAAGGATCAGGAAGGAGGAATTAGGAATACTCTATTATAAGATAACTACACTACACATGAAGAAGTACAGTGTTATTTGCAAGTGGATTTAGATTAGTTGTAAATGTATATTGCGAATTCTAGTGCAGCCACTAAAAAAAATATTTTAAAGTAGAAATAACATGCAAATAGAGAAGATAAAATAGAATCATATAAAATGTTCAATCAAAATCAGAGAAGGCAGAAAAGAGGGAACATAAAAAAGAACAAGAGCAATGAATTGAAAATGATAGCAAACATGGTAGATATTAATGCAACTATATCAAGAAAAACTAAAAAAAGATAGAAATTGGCAGAATGGATTTAAAAATCCTCAAGTAAATGGTAGTTGGAAGAAAATAATTTTAAATATGAAAACACAGATGGATTAAAAGTAAGGGGATGGAGAAAGATATACCATGCTAACATTAATCAAGAATAGCTATATTAATTTCAGACAAAGCAGACTCCAGAGCATGGAAAATCAACAGGGGTAAAAGGGGGCATTATAAAGAGGTCAATTCTCTACAACATAATAGTTCTTCACGTATATACCCTTAAAAATAGAGTGTCAAAATACATAAGGGCAAAAACTGATAGAACTTCAAGGAGAAATAGATGAATCCACTATGATAGTTGGAGATTTCTACACCCCTCCATCAGTAATTGACAGATATAGCAGTTAGAAAATGAGTGAGAACAGAGTTGATCTGAACAGCACCAACAATCAAATTGATCTTTTCAATATCAAACAACAGTAGAATAAACATTCTTCTCAAACTCACATGGAACATTAACAACGACGGAACACATTCAAAACTATGAAATACACCTTAACAAATTTAAGAAAATAGAAATCATACAAAATATGCTCTCAGACTACAATGGAATTAAACTAGAAATTAGTAATAGAATGATAGCAGGAAAATTCCAAAATACTCGGATATTACGCAACATTGCTCTTAATAACACATAGGTCAAAGAGGAAGTCTTAAGAAAACTTTTTAAATGTTTTGAATTAAACAAAAATGAAAATACAACATCAAAATTTGTGGGCTATAGTAAATGTAGTGCTTAGAGGGAAATCTATAAAACTGATATATTACAGAAGAAAAAAGACCTAAAATCAATAATCTAAACTTCCACCTTAGGAAAATAGGGGGGAAAAAAGAGCAATGTAAGCCTAAAGCAAGAAAATAATAATAATAATAATTTACAACAGTAATCAATAATTGAAAGCAGGAACTCAATAGAGAAAGTAAACAAAACCAAAAGCTATTTTTTAAAAAGATCAGTAAAGTTTACAAAATTCTAGCCAGACCATCCAAGGAAAAATGAGAGGACAGAAATAATATCAGAAATGAAAGAATGGTCATCACTACTGATAACCTGGACATTAAAATGGTTATAATGTTATAATAACATATGATGAACAACTCTATGCCTACAAATTTGAAAACTTACAGGAAATGTACCAATTCTTAGAGAGACACAAATGACCCAAACTCATAGGAGGAACAGATCATCTAAATAGGTGTATATATATTCAACAAATTGAATCAATAATTGATAACCTTCTTAAAAAGAAAGCACTACCCAGATCGGTTCACTGGTGAATTCTGTCAAACATTTAAGGAAGGAATAATACCAATTTTATGCACTCTCTTCCAGAGTACAGATGAATAATTGACAATTTCTTAGTCATTCGATGAGTCCAGCACTATCCTAATACCAAAACCAAAGCTATTACAGGAAAGGAAAACTATAAGCCAATATTTCTCATGAACATAGATGCAAAAATTCTCAACAAAATCTTAGCAAACTGAACCCAATCATGTGTAAAAATAATTATACACCATGCCCCCAGAGGGATTTATTCTAGATATGTAAGGCTGGTTCAACATACGAAAATCAATTAATGTGATCAACAGGATAAAGAAGAAAAATGATATGATCATACCGTTAGATGCAGAAAAATATTTGACAAAATTCAGTATCTATTCATGATTAAAACTTTCACAAGTAAGGAATAGAGGGGAACTTCCTCAACTTGATAAAGAAAATTTACAAAAAACCTACAGCGAACACTAGTTAATGGTATGAAACAGATGCTTTCCCTCTAATATCAGGAACAAGGCAATAATGTCTTCTTTCACCACTCCTCTTCAGTATCATATGGCAGTCCTAGCTAATACAATAAGACAAGAAAATGAAGTAAAAGGTATACAGATTAGGAAGGATTAAGTAAAACTGCTTTTGTTCACAGATACATGATTCTCTATCTAGAAAATATCAAAGAATTAACAACAATAATGACAACAACAAAACCTCCAGGAACTAATAACCAATTATAGCAAAGTTGCCAGAGGAGAAGCAGGAGGAGGAGGAGGAGGTGCAGGAGGTGTAGGAGGAGGAGAAGGAAGACGAGAAGAGGAAGAAAGGAGAAGGAGAACATAGAGGACTGACACTATTCAACTTTAAGACTTAATATAATGATACAGTAATCAAGACAATGTGGCACGGGTGGAAGAATAGATAAATAGATCAATGTAACACAATGAAGAGCCCCAAAATAGACACACCTACATAGAGTCAACTGATCTTTGCCAAAGGAATGAAAACAATTCAGTGGAGAAAAGATAAAAAGATACTCTTTCCAAAAAATGGTGCTAGAAGAGATGTACACCCATATGTTAAAAAAAAAAAAAATCTAAACACAGGGCTTAGATCTTTCACTAATTTCACCTTTCATAATTAACTCAAAATGGATCATAGAACTAAATTTAAAGTGCAAAACTGTAAACTCTACAACTACTAGGAGAAAATATAGGAAAAAAAATCTAGGTGACCTTGATCTTGGCAATGAGATTTTTAGATGCAGCCTCACAAGTACAATCCATGAAAGGAAAAAATTGAAAGGTTGGAATTTATTAAAACACAAACTTCTGCTCTATGAAAGAAAATATTTGCAAAATATGTATCTGATAAAGGACTTGTAACCAAAGTACACAAAGAATTCTTACAACTCAGCAATAAGGAATCAAACAACCCCATCAAAAATGGGCTGAAGACCTGAATAGACACCTATCCCCAAAAGATATACATATAGCAAATAAGCATATGAAAAGATGCTAGACATGATGTGTCATTAGGAATTGCAAATTAAAACAACAATAAGATACCACCCCACTCCTACTAGATGGCTAAAATCCAGAACACTGACAATATCCAATGTTTGCAAGGATGTGGAGCGATAAGAGCTCTCATTCATTGCTGGTGGGAATGCAAAATGATACAGCTACTTTGGAAGAAAGTTTGGCAGTTTTGTAACAGGGAAGAACATTTTGTATTCTATTACAAGTTAATCACTAAAGGGATGTTGCCTATAAGCTTAAATTATATACAATGGCCCATCTCTGGGAACCCTACTTTCCCGGTAATGAGCATTAAGCTAAAATACCTTTGTTTTGCTCACAGGAAACTTCCTACCAGGCCCACCTGTGAATGACTGCAGGGAGGAAGAAATTAACACATCCTCTCCAGAGGCTGTTGGGAACCAGGAAGTGTTTGACTTTACTCCTTCCCCTTTTAGTATAAAAGGAGCCTGAATTCTAACTCAGGCAAGATGGTTCTTTGGGGGCACGAGCCCACCATCTTCCTGGTTAGCTGGCTTTCCGAATAGAATAAAGTCGTTATTCCTTGCCTCAACAATCTGTCTCTCGATTATTGGCCTGTTGTGCGGCGGCAAGCAGTACTAGTTTAGACTCTGTAACAGTTTCTTCCAAACCTAAGCATATTTTTACCATATGATCCAGCAATTTTAGTCCTAGGTATTTACCTAGTTGATTTCAAAACAAAAACCTATTTATATCAGCTTTATTCATAATCACTAAAAACTGGGAGCAACCAAGATGTCCTTCAGTAGATAAAATGAATCAACAAACTGAAACATCCATATAATGGACTATTACTTGGTGATTAAAAGAAGGGAACTATCAAGCCACTAAAAGACATTGAGGAACCTTAAACACACATTGCTAAATGAAGGAAGACGGTCCCAAAAGGCAATATACTATCTGATTCCAACTATATAACATTCTTGAAAAGCAAAAACTATAGAGACAATAAAATTGCCAGGGGCTCAGGATGAGGATGGGGGAATAAACAGGTGAAGTGCTGGGAACTTCTAGGGCAGTATTCTGTATAATACTGTAATGGTGAATACGTGACATTACGCATTTGTGAAAACACACAGAACTGTACAACACAAAGACTGAACCTTAATATAAACTACTGACTTCAGTTAATAATAGTGAACCAGTCTTATTTCATTAATTGTAAAAATTGTATCACATACTAATGCCAGATGTTCATAATTGTGAAAACTATGTGAGTGTTGGGCGAGCAGGTGGTGTATGGGAATTCCATTATCTGCTCATTTGTTCTGTAAATTTAAAACTCTTCTAAAAACAGTTTATTAATTAAAAAACAAGATTATCATGTGATAAGTATGGAAAAGAAAATTAGAGAACCATTAAGAATAAAGGCTAGGAGGTCAATTAGAAAGCTACTAAGGTTAAGTTAGAGAATGATGATGCTGGTTTAAAGTAAGGTAAGAGTGATGAGAAAGAAGTGAAATTTAAAACTCAAAATACTGTGAGGAGGAGGACAAGGGGAGACAGAGAAAAAGAAAGAAATGTTTATAAAAGTGTGGGTGGAAAGAGGTGACAGATAAGAGAAGTCGATCCCTGAAATTTCTGGCTTGACCAAAAAAAAAAAATCTTCAGCAATCGTCAACACACCACTATTGTACTAGACAGAAATATCCATGGGTATTATAGAGATTCATCTTGCTAAGAATCAATAAACACTGCTTGTAATCTTGCTAAAAATAACAGACTAGAATTATTTTAAAGTTTTCTATGGAATTTCAAAGGCTTATAGAGACAATATTCTATCATGACGATGGAAGATCCCTAATATAAGAACCATGTCCAAATGATTTTCCTTTGTAGTCAGACCTTATGAAACATGGACTTTGATCATTCTACTCATGATGGATATAGTAGAATTAATTGCTGTTGACCACACTGGCAATTTTTTAAAAATCGGTATATCTGTTTAGCAATGGTAAAATAGACAGTTACCTGTGATTTCAAGATGGGAGACTCTCCGTGGTGTAAGCTGCGGGGCAGCAGCAACATCTCCTTAAACTCCACGTCTCTTTGTCTTTGCTCACACCCCTGTTGTCAAAACCTGTGATAAATGGAGGAGTAAAGATTTACTGGTATGTTTTCCTGTCATATTAGACAAGATATACAGAAATGGATGCTTGAAATGGTCATTAATAAGACATGAGTTGTCAGCATTCTATAGCAGGGCAGGCTAAATCCATTATGATTAAGGGCTCTCATCTTCAAGGTAATTTGCACTAAAAAGGTAGGCAAACAGCCAAAAGCCCATAACTGTACTTCCATCTGAAGGACTTGGAAGGAAAAGAGAAGAGAACACTATGTTTCAGGGTCTTGGTTTGCAGGAGATGCCTAGTCTGTGTGTGTGTATGTGTATACACACATATGCCTGCATGAAAAGTTTTTTAAAAAGCCACAGAACAGTTCTATTTGTGCACCTTGATATGAACTATGTGATATTCACTAAGAAGAGAGTTAAATTCAACAAATACTTTTGGCCTAGTGTGAGGAATCCACAGAAATAGAAACATGATATATTTTACTTGATGACATTTATTTGAAGGTTTTGTTGATCATACAAGCCATTTTGGACATTTACTTGGCTCAGCTTAATCTAAATCTCATAAAAGAGATTTCCTGTAAAACATCAAGTCAAATTTATTCATTTTTGTGGTCAGATTTCTCAACCAGTTAGGATTGCATTCATCTACATGTAAAAAAAAACCCCTATTATAATATGGTCTAATTTTGTTCACCAAACAAGAAGTCCAGACATAGTAGCCCCAGGCTGCTCAGCAGTTTCTTTAGACCAATAATGCCCACACAACCTCTCTGTCTGCTCCATCGTCCTTATTATGTGGCTTGCCTCTTCCTACTTTTTGACTCAGGATTATAAGAAGGTGTTTCAGTCTCAAATTCACATTCTAGGGGGAAAATAGACAAAGGCACAGAAATAATGCATGCCAGCTCAAGCTGTCTTTTTAAAAATGTTGAAACAGGACAGCAATAGCACTTCCAGAATCCCAATCCAACTGACTTCTGCTTACATCTCACTGACTAAGGCTGGGTCACACGACTACCTATATAGCTGCAAGGCAGCTGGGAAATTAGTTTTTTTCTAATATGGGCACACTGCTGTCCCAAGCAAACTTACAGTCTTGGTAGCAAGTATTAAGGGTGACGATATTTATTGGATAGACGCCAAGCCAGACTTAAAGCACTCTTTCCACTCTAACGCTACTAGTCGTCTTTTTCTCACTTTCACATTTTGAAAGTATTCATATCATCTTCGCCTTTCTGCAGAGTGATACCTCAGGAATAATTGTTTTCTTGTCAGGTTACTTTGGCAAAAAACAAAGAACTATCCTTTCAGATAGGAAACAGTAGTTCTCAAAAGTAACTAAACATTTCTATTATTAGATTATAGCCAAATACAATAGAAAACTAATTCTAATAAAGCCCAACACAGTATTCTACATGTTATGATTGGGCACAAATTCTTTGGTAATATCACTGCATCCCAAAGACTTGTAGAAAATCTGGGGTCCCCGTAACCACAGTCAGTGTGATATCCTAGACTGTCTCACTTGTTTGCTAGAGTGGGTAGGCACTAATACTAACTTTTTTAAGAAACTGGGTCTCATGTGTAGCATACTTTTTGACAGATGTTTTTCAACTACACTTACTTATCCTATTTTTAGATGTCTTATAATGCAAACATAACTCTGTTTCTCAGCATAGGTAGGAAATATTTCTCACAGGCTCCCCTATTGATTTCAAACCTATTCCTCGGCTCCAGGCTCCACATGTATATTGCTGTAAATCCAAGTTAACAAAAGGACTGGTTACACATTTTACCACAGAATCAAATGAATTCTTTCCCTTTCTTTCCTTCCTCCTTTCTTTCCTTCCATCTTTCTTTTCCTTCTTCCTTCCTCCTTCTAGAGTATCTGATATGAAAAAGCATGAAAGAATTTTGAAGAATTCTTGGAAAATGGAATTATATGTGTCACGTTGGCAGTGCCAGAATTCTAGTCCTAATTTGTAAAGTTCACTCAGAGATTTCATAATCGTTCACATTTAATTTTTAATTGTGGCCATTTCTGAAAGGCAATTTATACAAACCTAGACACTGTCAAAGAGAGAGATAATTAGGATAAAAAGACTTGATGATACCAACAAGACAATATTTAAACCTGAAAAAGATACAAACTTCCCGTATTCTGATTCAAGAACTCAATTCCATAAGAATGAAATATGATGAAAACAATAATGCTTCGCCATATTCCAAATTAACTAAGCACTGACTCAGCAAAAGTCAGGAACATAACAGGTTTTGCTTGTAAAAAAATTTTTAAAATTCAGTACGCATCTAAATCAGTTGACAGGCTCCCTTTATCTACATTGATTAGATCACATTTAAACGCAAAATAAAGTGTTTAATTCTGGGATCTGGACAAATACATAGAGTCTAGAGTATGGTCAAAATAATAGGGGCCAGGGAACCGCAGTATACAAGAAAGCTAAAACTGTTGAAAGAGCTGAGAATTTTTAACATGAAGAGGAATAACACTGAGTTGGGAGGGTAGGGAAGTGTAGGGGAAGTGGTTCAGGGTAGACAAACAGAAACAAAATATTCATGGGGAAAACAAAACGCTTTTTTTCCCCAAAGCAAATGATGATGATCCCTGCTTAAATCCTCATTGGCTTCCCATTGTATTGTATTCCTAAAAACATCTGGCCCTGCAACCACTGCACCCTCATCTTGTGCCACTGGCTTTCATGCCTACTTTTGTGCAGATTTGCTGGCTTCCACTGGATCTCTGGCAGGCCAAACCATTCCTGATTATGTTCTTTTTTTTTTTTTTTAAATTTATTTTTTCATCTTTATTGCAGTATAATTGCTTTACAATGTTGTGTTAGTTCCTGCTGTACAACAAAGTGAATCAGCTATATGTATTCATATATCCCCATATCCCCTCCCTCTTGAGCCTCCCTCCCACCCTCCCTATCCCCCCCTCGAGGTGGTCAGAAAGCACGGAGCTGATCTCCCTGTGCTATGCAGCAGCTTAAGAGAGGAATGTGACAACCACTTTCTCTAAAGCAGTATTCCATTTCCCTCGGGCACTTTTGATGCACCACCTGGTTAATGTCTTTCCCTCTCAGTATTCTCTTCTTTATTTGCTTGTAGACTCATTTTTTCATTGCCTATACACTAGAACATGTTCAATGAGGGCAGAGAACCCTTATTTTCATTCACAAGTGCGTTCCTGGGATCTAGGACGGTGTTTGGTGCAGAGAAGTTGCCCACCAAATATTTATCAGTTTAATCAATTATACCAGAAGGTAGAATTTGTTTCAAAAAAGAAAATTACAAGGCAGTGGATTTTATTTTAATATGAGGAAGAACAGGATAATCATCTGTGAAAGCAAAACTGCAGCTGTCTCTCATGAACGTGTTGAAGCCCAGCTTGAAAGCTGACCAAAGATAATTGTTTTAGAAGCAAGTTGGAAATAAGTTAGAAAACTAAACAAGCTGATCTCATACATTATTTCCACAATATGATTCTATGATACAAAACAAATCAACTACGCTGTGAGTTCCTTGAAAGGAGAGATTTTTATACTCCCAGTGAAATACCCAGCTCAAATTTTTAGATAAAAAAGTCATTTGCGGGCTTCCCTGGTGGCGCAGTGGTTGAGAATCTGCCTGTTAATGCAGGGGACACGGGTTCGAGCCCTGGTCTGGGAAGATCCCACATGCCGTGGAGCAGCTGGGCCCGTGAGCCACAACTACTGAGCCTGCGCGTCTGGAGCCTGTGCTCCGCAACAAGAGAGGCCGCGACAGTGAGAGGCCCGCACACCGCGATGAAGAGCGGCCCCCACTCGCCGCAACTAGAGAAAGCCCTCGCACAGGAACAAAGACCCAACACAGCCAAAAATAAATTTTTAAAAAAAAAAAGTCATTTTGAATGTAATCAATGTTGTCAGCTATATTAATAATCCTCTATGTATCCATCAAGGTCTAGTCAGGACAGAGAAGCAACGCCAATGATTCGAGCACGGAATAAAGAACTGTTAACTACTGTGGTTAATCGTGGTAAAATGTGGCTACCAACCGATGGGGTGAACAGAGGGTGAACAGAAGCAGCCACTGCAGGGAGCAGCTGCCTCTCCGGGGATCTGGGAGAAGAGTGAACAAGGAGAACACAGAGGCTATGAGGGTGAGATTCAGACCTTGAAGGACATGTCAGGGCTGTGGTAAATAAGGACTCCTCACCCACCTGTGCAGTGAAACCTGCAGGGCCTGCCATGAACTGAGCCACTCACCGCCACGGAAAAAGCAACACACAGGAAAGAGCACTCCCTTCTACCTCCAGCCCTGCAGCCTCTGTCTGGGCTCCACGCTGGCAGAGCCTAACACTAAGCCCCTGGCAAAGAATAAATATTGTTTGTGGAGTCCAGCTCCAACAGCACAAAGTAGGACAAAGAAGAGTGGGTTTGGTGCTGAGAAGCGATACATAAATAACTGGCACACTCCAACATTTTCCAGAAGTATTTAAGGCAGCTTTCAAAGGATCACATCCTCTAGCAACATAAAAGCAAACGTTAAGTAAGTAGTTAGAACTCTATAAAGGCAGGAAAACTAAGGCAAATCCAGAGGTTTTATGGATACACAAAACACATGCTTTAATGGCAGGTACCAGTTTTATACACATTACTGAACTTAATTCTCACAAAACCCTTGCAAGATAGATATTATCCTCAATTGTATACATGAAGAATCTTCCTGAAAATCGTGTTCTTATTAAGTTCTTAGGCACAGTCAAAAATGGTTACACACCAAAGTTTATAATTTTCATTATATTGAACTACCTCCTTGGGATGTGTGAGGAGTTGAGATATGATTAAGAAGAAAGACATTCAGAATGGAAAGTGCTGCCTTTGCTCTTTATTTTTTCCTTTTTATTGCTCTGCTATTTTTCAAGGGCAAATTTCCTCATCAATATCTCTAGCACAACGACATATTAAAATGAGACCTGGAAACTCAGCAAGTGTGGTAACAACATATTACACACAGGTGGAACTAGCACACAAACCCCAACACTCCTTGTGGGAGTAGTAGAATCCAGTTTCTCTATCAGAAAAAGAAAATAATCAGAAATTTGTAGCTCTAGACCTATTGGTACTCAAAGCCAAGCTTTCAAACCAGCAAATCAACAATTAATATTTAAAGAAGAAATGAAAGCCAGGTCAGCAGCAAGCATCCCTTAGAAGTCATCACAGAGACTATTTTTACTGAAACTTTCATTTTGTTGACCCATTTTTATGTACTTTTATTATAGGATACCTTTAGTCATACACTCAAGAGCATTATTTCAAAAATCCTTTAAGAAAAAGATAAAAATTTCAGGCACCCCTGAATATTTTATCAGTGTTCATTGATGACGACTCAAACTTGAGTGCCAGGAGAAAGCAATTGCTCCTATGTGCAAGGAAAATGCCACACAGGGTTCATCTGAGTAAGACACACATTTGTTATTATTGTTCAGACTTATCCAATTTTGTCATTGTTGTGAAAAGCTTACATCCAAAGCAAATTTAGAATTTGTTTTTCTCACTGGATTTTCTTTATAGCTTCTGCCACCTTTATTGCAATACACAACGGGTGGGTAATGAACAGAGTGAGGTACACAATTTGGCACAAAGAACTAAATAATCTCAGGTATCTCAAGATGAGCTGGGATGAGAACAGTGTTGAAGAACCCAGCGACTGACTTTGTTCAGAAGCAAAGATCTGATAGAAGGAGCAATTAGGCAGATCAAATGAAATTCTACAGGTAAGAGCATTAAGGGAGTAGTAAAATGTGAGGATAAACCCTTAACAGGTTGAGTCATGAATTTGGTAAGCAGAGCATTCCTGAGACTGCAGACAGTTTAGCTTCTTAGGGGGATTATTTTTTCCTTATTTTAAATGTAAGAGAAAATATAGCAAGAATAAATGAAAAGCTGTCATCAATGAGGTAATTTAATCTGCTTAACTATAGTCATTTCATTTTTGCACGTTGTACAGTATGTCGGGTCTTCAAAAAATTAAAAATAGCATTGCTATATGATCCAGCAATTCCACTTCTGGGAATATACCTGAAAGACTTGAAAGCAAAGACTTGAAGAGATATTTGTACACACATGGTCACAGCAGCATTATTCACAATAGATAAAACATGGAAACAACCCAACAGGATGAGTGGATAAGCAAAATGTAGTGTATACATACAATGGAATATTATTTAGCCTTTAAAAAGAAGGAAATTTTGAGTCCCTCCCATCAGAAACTTACACAAGCCTCTTAGATAGCCTCATCCACCAGAGGGCAGACAGCAGAAGCAAGAAGAACTACAATCCTGCAGCCTGTGGAACAAGAACCACATTCAAAGAGAGACAAGAAGAAAAGGCAGAGAGCTATATACCAGATGAAGGAACAAGATAAAACCCCAGAAAAACAACTAAATGAAGTGGAGATAGGCAACTTTCCAGAAAAAGAATTCAGAATAATGATAGTGAATATGATCCAGGACCTCGGAAAAAGAATGGAGGCAAAGATCGATAAGATGCAAGAAATGTTTAACAAAGACCTAGAAGAGTTAAAAAACAAACAAATAGAGATGAATAATACAATAACTGAAATGCAAAATACACCAGAAGGAATCAATAGCAGAATAACTGAGGCAGAAGAACGGATAAGTGACCTGGAAGACACAATGCTGGAATTCACTGCTGCGGAACAGACTAAAGAAAAAAGAATGAAAAGAAATGAAGACAGTCTAAGAGACCTCTGGGACAACATTAAACGCAGCAACAATATTCGCATTATAGGGGTCCCAGAAGGAGAAGAGAGAGAGAAAGGACCAGAGAAAATATGTGAAGAGATTATAGTCGAAAACTTCCCTAACATGGGAAAGGAAATAGCCACCCAAGTCCAGGAAGCACAGAGAGTCCCATACAGGATAAACCCAAGGAGAAACATGCTGAGACACATAGTAATCAAATTGGCAAAAATTAAAGACAAAGAAAAATTATCGAAAGCAGCAAGGGAAAAACGACAACATACAAGGGAACTCCCATAAGGTTAACAGCTGATTTCTCAGCAGAAACTCTACAAGCCAGAAGGGAATGGCATGATATACTTAAAGTGATGAAAAGGAAGAACCTACAACCAAGATTACTCTACCCGGCAAGAATCTCATTCAGAGTCGATGGAGAAATCAAAAGCTTTACAGACAGGCAAAAGCTAAGAGAATTCAGAACCACCAAACCAGCTCTACAACAAATGCTAAAGGAACTTCTCTAAGTGGGAAACACAAGAGAAGAAAAGGACCTACAAAAACAAACCCAAAACAATTAAGAAAATAGTCATAGGACCACACATATGAATAATTACCTTAAACGTGAATGGATTAAATGCTCCAAACAAAAGACACAGGCTTGCTGAATGGATACAAAAACAAGACCCACATATATGCTGTCTACAAGAGACACACTTCAGACCTAGGGACACATACAGACTGAAAGTGAGGGGATGGAAAAAAGATATTCCATGCATATGGAAATCAAAAGAAAGCTGGAGTAGCAATACTCATATCAGATAAAATAGACTTTAAAATAAAGAATGTTACAAGAGACAAGGAAGGACACTACATAATGATCAAGAGAACAATCCAAGAAGAAGATATAACAATTATAAATATATATGCACCCAACATAGGAGCACCTCAATACATAAGGCAAATGCTAACAGCTATAAAAGAGGAAATTGACAGTAACACAATAATAGTGGGGGACTTTAACACCTCACTTACACCAATGGGCAGATCATCCAAAATGAAAATAAATAAGGAAACACAAGCTTTAAATGACACAATAGACCAGATACATTTAATTGATATTTATAGGACATTCCATCCAAAAACAGCAGATTACACTTTCTTCTCAAGGGCGCATGGAACATTCTCCAGGATAGACCACATCTTGGGTCACAAATCAAGCCTCAGTAAATTTAAGAAAATTGAAATCATATCAAGCATCTTTTCTGACCACAACGCTATGAGATTAGAAATGAATTACAGGGGAAAAAACGTAAAAAACACAAACACATGGAGGCTAAACAATACGTTACTAAGTAACCAAGAGATCACTGACGAAATCAAAGAGGAAATCAAAAAATACCTAGAGACAAATGACAATGAAAACACGATGATCCAAAACTTATGGGATGCAGCAAAGCAGTTCTAAGAGGGAAGTTTATAGCTATACAAGCGTACCTCAAGAAACAAGAAAAATCTCAAATAAACAATCTAACCTTACACCTAAAGGAACTAGAGAAAGAAGAACAAACAAAACCCAAAGTTAGCAGAAGGAAAGAAATCATAAAGATCAGAGCAGAAATAAATGAAATAGAAACAAAGAAAATCATAGCAAAGATCAATAAAACTAAAAGCCGGTTCTTTGAGAAGATAAACAAAATTGATAAACCATTAGCCAGACAAATCAAGAAAAAGAGGGAGAGGACTCAAATCAATAAAACTAGGAATGAAAAAGGAGAAGTTACAACAGACACCACAGAAATACAAAGCATCCTAAGAGACTACTACAAGCAACTTTATGCCAATAAAATGGACAACATGGAAGAAATGGACAAATTCTTAGAAAGGTATAACCTTCCAAGACTGAACCAGGAAGAAACAGAAAATATGAACAGACCAATCACAAGTAATGAAATTGAAACTGTGATTAAAAATCTTCCAACAAACAAAAGTCCAGGACCAGATGGCTTCACAGGTGAATTCTATCAAACATTTAGAGAAGAGCTAACACCCATCCTTCTCAAACTCTTCCAAAAAATTGCAGAGGAAGGAACACTCCCAAACTCATTCTATGAGGCCACCATCACCCTGATACCAAAAGCAGACAAAGCCACTACAAAAAAAAGAAAATTACAGACCAATATCACTGATGAATATAGATGCAAAAATCCTCAACAAAATACTAGCAAACAGAATCCAACAACACATTAAAAGGATCATACACCACGATCAAGTGGGATTTATCCCAGGGATGCAAGGATTCTTCAATATATGCAAATCAATCAATGTGATACACCATATTAACAAATTGAAGAAGAAAAACCGTATGATCATCTCAATAGGTGCAGAAAAAGCTTTTGACAAAATTCAACATCCATTTATGATAAAAACTCTCCATAAAGTGGGCATAGAGGGAAACTACCTCAACATAATAAAGGCCATATACGACAAACCCGCAGCAAACATCATTCTCAATGGTGAAAAACTGAAAGCATTTCCTCTAAGATCAGGAACAAGACAAGGATGTCCACTCTCACCACTATTATTCAACATAGTTTTGGAAGTCCTAGCCACAGCAATCAGAGAAGAAAAAGAAATAAAAGGAATACAAATTGGAAAAGAAGAAGTAAAACTGTCACTGTTTGCAGATGACATGATACTATACATAGTGAATCCTAAAAATGCCACCAGAAAACTACTAGAGCTAATCAGTGAATTTGGTAAAGTTTCAGGATACAAAATTAATACACAGAAATCTCTTGCATTCCTATACACTAATGATGAAAAATCTGAAAGAGAAATTATGGAAACACTCCCATTTACCATTGCAACAAAAAGAATAAAATACCTAGGAATAAACCTACCTAGGGAGACAAAAGACCTGTATGCAGAAAACTATAAGACACTGATGAAAGAAATGAAAGATGATACCAACAGATGGAGAGATATACCATGTTCTGGGATTGGAAGAATCAATATTATGAAAATGACTATACTACCCAAAGCAATCTAAAGATTCAATGCAATCCCTATCAAATTACCAATGGCATGTTTTTACAGAACTAGAACAAAAAATCTTAAAATTTCTATGGAGACACAAAAGACCTTGAATAGCCAAAGCAGTCTTGAGGGAAAAAAACGGAACTGGAGGAATCAGACTCCCTGACTTCAGACTATACTACAAAGCTACAGTAATCAAGACAATATGGTACTGGCAAAAAAACAGAAACATAGATCAATGGAACAAGATAGAAAGCCCAGAGATAAACCCATGCACCTATGGTCAACTAATCTATGACAAAGGAGGCAAGGATACACAATGGAGAAAAGACAGTCTCTTCAATAAGTGGTGCTGGGAAAACTGGACAGTTACATGTAAAAGAATGAAATTAGAACACTCCCTAACACCAAACACAGCTACATGTAAAAGAATTAAAATAGAACACTCCCTAACACCAAACACTAAAATAAACTCAAAATGCATTAGAGACCTAAATGTAAGACCGGACACTATAAACTCTTAGAAGAAAACATAGGAAGAACACTCTTTGACATAAATCACAGCAAGATCTTTTTTGATCCACCTCCTAGAGTAATAGAAATAAAAACAAAAATAAACAAATGGGGGCTTCCCTGGTGGCGCAGTGGTTGGGAGTCTGCCTGCTAATGCAGGGGACGCGGGTTCACGCCCTGGTCTGGGAGGATCCCGCGTGCCGCGGAGCGGCTGGGCCCGTGGCCGCAGCTGCTGGGCCTGCGCGTCTGGAGCCTGTGCTCCGCAGCAGGAGGTCGCGATGGTGAGAGGCCCGCGCACCGCGGTGGGGAGTGGTCCCCGCTTGCCACAGCTAGGGAAAACCCTAGCACAGGAACGAGGACCCAACATAGCAATCAATCAATAAATAAATCTTTAAAAAAAATAAAAAAATAAAAAAAAATAAACAAATGGGACCTAATGAAACTTAAAAGCTTTTGCACAGCAAAGGAAACCATAAACAAGATGAAAAGACAACACTTAGAATGGGAGAAAATATTTGCAAACGAATCAATGGACAAAGGATTAATCTCCAAAATATATAAACAGCTCATGCAGCTCAATATTGAAGAAACAAACAACCCAATCAAAAAATGGGCAGAAGACCTAAATAGACATTTCTCCAAAGAAGACATACAGATGGTCAAGAAGCACATGAAAAGCTGCTCAACATCACTAATTATTAGAGAAATGCAAATCAAAACTACAATGAGGTATCACCTCACACCAGTTAGAATGGGCATCATCAGAAAATCTACAAACAACAAATGCTGGAGAGGGTGTGGAGAAAAGGGAACCCTCTTGCACTGCTGGTGGGAATGTAAATTGATACAGCCACTATGGAGAACAATATGGAGGTTCCTTAAAAAACTAAAAATAGAATTACCATATGATACAGCAATCCCACTTCTGGGCATATACCCACAGAAAACCATAATTCAAATAGACACATGCACCCCAATGTTCACTGCAGCACTATTTGTAATAGCCAGGTCATGGAAGCAACCTAAATGCCCATCGACAGACAAATGGATTAAGAAGATATGGTACATATATACAATGGAATATTACCCAGCCATAAAAAGGAATGAAACTGGGTCATTTGTTGAGATGTGGATGGATCTAGAGACTGTCATACAGAGTGAAGTAAGTCAGAAAGAGAAAAACAAATATTGTATATTAACGCATGTATGTGGAACCTAGAAAAATGGTACAGATGAACCGGTTTGCAGGGCAGAAGTTGAGACACAGATGTAGTGAACAAATGTATGGACACCAAGGGGGGGAAAGCTGCGGTGGGGGGTGGTGGTGATGGTGGTGTGATGAATTGGGCAATTGGGATTGACATGTATACACTGATATGTATAAAATTGATGAGTAATAAGAACCTACTGTATAAAAAAGAAAATAAAACAAAATTCAAAAATTAAAAAAAAAAGAAGGAAATTTTAACATATGCTACAACATTGGATGAACCTTGAGGACATTATGCTATGTGAAATAAGGCGGTCCCAAAAAGACAGACACTGTATAATTCCACTTGTATGAGGTATTAATGTAGTCAAAATCATAGAGATAGAAAGTAGAATGGGCCAGGGGGTGGGGGAAGGAGAAAATGGGGAGAAATTGTTTAATGAGTTCAGTGTTTTCGCTTTACAAGATGAAAAGTTATAGAGTTGGATGGTGGTGATGGTTGTACAACATTATGAGTGTACTTAATACCATTAAATTGTACACTTAAAAATGGTTAGGGTGGTAAATTTTATGTGTATTTTACCACATAAAAAATGGGGTGGGGAGAAGAGTCTTCAGGAGGCATCCATTCATCCAATACTCTTGGGGTACCTGGCACCCCAACTCTAGTTTTTTGTCAACTACACTGAAGTTTCAAGACAGCAAGCCTTGTGTCTATCATCTATCCTCAGCACACCTCTGTATATATGATGCTCAGTAGATACTGGTTGAATATAATTTAGTAAAATTAAATGGGATGGAAATGAAAGATAACAAGAAAATCAGTTTAAAACTTAATACTTAGCATAAGGGAAAAAAGAGCAATTTTGACATAAAAACAAATCAATCATATAATTAAAAGTACTTTTAGGGACTGTAAAAATAAAGGAGAATGAAAAATGTCACAAAAAGGAGGGTCAAAATGACAGAAATCTATATTTAAACATAATCTGGAAAATACTGACTATAAGAATAATAAAAATATCATTAAACATATGCGAAGAAAAAAGGAATATATTGTAAAAATGAAAAAATCACAATTTTAATATCAAGCTTATGGTGCAATCTCAAATATCAATATAGACATGTTAATAAGTATCTTTGAAGCAAAAGATTATAAAATCCAAACTTTTATTGCTAATTAATTTATGTGTGAAAGCAACAGATTTTTTACAGATATCCCTGTGTTCATACATTCCAATTTATGCCTTTCTTGAAAAAAATTTATATTTTATATAAAAATTGACCAATCGATAAACTACAAACACTAGTATAATAAAGGAGAAAAAAATTAAATTTAAAAAACTTCAAATACACATTGAAACCAATTTAAAAATAGAACTGAGTCATACGAAATGGGAACTGAATGCACAAAATCCTAAAAATAAGATGTTTGTAAAATGATTATATGATAATCTAATAACAATAATCTGGCTTTCTTATCCAAGCTTCTATATACATCACCTGGGGATGGAGTGAAAAGTGGAAGTAAAAGTTTAGTAAATGCCTCATTTTGCCTGAGTGGAACTCAGAGGACATTTAAAATTTTTCATCTTGTTTTAATAATGAAAGATGTGTAAGTAAAAGATTTTACAAATTTTAAAAAGAACCATCAGAATGGTTGAAGCTGGTATTCATAACTATCAAATCATTTGGAAAAGTTAAAATAAATAAGTTCATATAGTAAAGTATCAAAAAATAGAAAACATCAAATGATAAAGAAACAAATAATGGTTTTGTCAATGAATGTAAACAACTTGATCATCTGTCTTAAAAAGTAATGACTCTCATAAAACCCAATAGACGTATTCCCAAAGACACTATACAAGCACAGGGCAGCAAGCACATGAAAAGATGTTCAACATCATTAATCTTCAGGGAAATGCAAATCAAAACCATGAGATACCACTTCACACCCACTAGGAAGGCTCTAATGAAAAAGAGATAATAACGTGTTGGGAAGGATATGGAGAAACTGGAACCCTCACACACTGTTGGTGGGAAGTAAAATAGTACATCCACTTAGGAAAACAGTCTGGAAGTTTCTCAAAAAAAAAAAAAAAAAAAAAAAAGAACATAGATTTACCATTTGACCCAATAATCCCACTCCAAGGCAGATATACAAGAGAAATGAAAACACACATCCACACAAAAACTTATACGTGAATGTTTAGAGCACCATTATTCATAATAGGTAAAAAGTGGAAATAACCCAAATGTCCATCAAGTGATGAATGGACAAAAGAAATCTGATATATGCACACAATGGAATATTATTCAACCATAAAAAGAAGTGAAGTCCCAATAGATGCTTGAAACATGTATAAACCTTGAAAGCATTATGCTAAATGAAAAGAAGCCAGACACAAAGGCCATGTCTTATATGATTCCATTTATAAGAAATGTCCAGAACAGGCAAATCTATAGAGACAGAAAGTAAATTAGTGATTGCCTAGGGCTGGGGATGAGGGATAGAGTGACTGGGAGGTGATGACTAACGGGTACAGGATTTTGTTTTGAGGTGATGAAACTGTTCTAAAATTGTGGTGATGGTTGTGCAACTCTGTGAATATATTAAAAACCATTAAATTTTGTACTTTGGATCAGTGAATTGCAAGGTATGTGAGTTATATCTCAATAAAGCTGTTACTAAAAAATCTTAAAAAGCTATGAGATACCTTGAAAAAATACATGTAAGCTGAAAAGACAGAAAAAGACTGAGCAAAGATCAGCAGGGAAACAAAAGGAAAAAGAGCAAATTAATTTCAGATAAAAAGAAATTTAAGGAAAAAAGTCATTAAGTGAAACAAGGCCATTTGATATTAATGAAGTAGCTAAAAACCACCACAAAGATATAAAAGTCACTAACATTTACGTGCTTATAACAACGTATTAACATAAATGAAGCAAAAATTAATAAAAATATAAGAAAATATTAATAGAGCCATAGACTTTTCAGAAAAATAAACTAAGCAAAGTACAATTAATTATAAAAAAGTAAAAATAATAAAGATTTAAATAATATACGACAGAGTAAATGTTCTTTAAGTATCTGCCAAATGCAGTAAAATAAAAATCCTAATAAAAACTTTAGAGTATAAACTGTATAGACTATACTCTCTAATTAGTGAAACAAACAAAATTAGCAACACAATTTTGAACAGTAACAAACACAGCATTTTGAAAATTCAAAATTATTGTGATAACTATTTCCAAAGGCAGTTCTCCAAACCCTGAAAAATATTTCCATTTACTTCCAAAATCTATACTACTTCTTCTCCTTCAAAAAAAAAAAAACAAAACCATTTTCTAATGACTCCAGCCCAGTACCTTCTTTTTCATAGTATCTGTTATTGTTCTCTGTCTAATTCACAGGGTTATTAGCTTAATAACATATGGTTTTGTTTTATAATGATTCATACATGTAAATGCCTTGTTGACAGAGACACTACAATAAATGTCTTCTATTATCTACATTTAAATATCTTTCTGAACATAGAAGGTCTCCAGTAAATCTTTATCAATTGATTTCATTGTACAGTTGAGAAAGGAGGACTGAAAATTAAGGAACAAGAGTTCTTGACCATTACTGAAAAGATTTAACGATTCTCGGCATGTCAATTTACCTCCCTGGATTTCATTACCCTCCTTCATTAAATGAGGTAGTATTAAAATATTTCTAAGATTCCTTCCAGTTCTAAAACTGTATGAGTTAACCAATAGGGAAAGAAAAGACATCTCTCAGTACACTACAAAATTTCCCTCCATGTTCAGTAACACTGGTTTCTTTGAATGTCAAGGACTCAAACAGATTGTGCATTGTTGAGAAGAGAGTCACCCTCAATTACTCATCAGTGATGGAATCTGTGGCTTATTCTCAGTAACCCAGTGTTTCCTTACTACCACCCACCCAGGTCCAGGGGGGATATACATGTGTCTGAGTATGTGTGTATATTTGCCTCTCTGACGACATTCCAAGACTAATATAAACACCTCCTAAATTACCCATTACTCTGTGTCACTCCTCTTTTCCATTAGAAAGAGGTAGCCTGTATTTATGTTTGAAGTTCTAACACTCTACCCTTTCCATCACCCCTCTCTTTCTTAAAGACTGATCTCTTCATCTCTTCTTATGTGGAGCACACTGCAAATATTTCTTTAAATTTAGGTATTGGTATAAGCATTCTATACTTATTTAATTTGGGGTTGGCCAAAAAGTTCATTTGGGTCTTTCAGGAAAACCCGAACGAACTTTTTGGGCAACCCAATATTATATTAAATAATATATTTAATATAATTAATTGCTGTTTAATTAAGTTAATATAGTACATTCAATATAATTACATTTAATTAATATTATTGCATGAATAAAAGAACTCAAAGAACATATCCGAAGAGATAAACAGTGAGGTGAGATCATGCATGATTTTTATATTTCACTTTTTGTGTTTCTATTTTTCTACAGTTTTCTACAGTAAACACAATAATTATTTATGCACACATTCACACATGCCCTCGTTTACACGGAACCAAAATCGAAGTCCACACAACTCTTTACTACTCTGCATTTATGAAAAAGTTCAGATAAATACATATGAATTTACTCTAAAAACAAATATCTTAATATACGAATGACTTCAGGTTGTTGACATCAACTCTTGAGTTAATAATAACTCTGAACCTGTGAGAGTTCAAAATATGTTCATTTTCACAATAGTATACTTATCAAGGCAAGAAAGCAGACAGTATACTCGAGAAAGATTTTCAATTATCATGAGCAAAATAAAACACCACGGTTAAATAGAAAACTCAGAACATATTCTCTAAACATCCATTACTCAGGCAAGTTTCATTTTTCAGGGTCTTGTACAGAAGCTTATATATACGTGTATATCCATAAACAAGGCTAATTATTCACATTTATAAATTAAACACTAAAGTCCATTCCCAGATTTAAAAAGAATCTAAATTTATACTCTTACCAAGACTTTATATGATCATTACACATTCCTTTGCTCTACTGCTGAACTTAAATGTACCCATCCAATAAAGCCTATTTTACTGGGTGTGCTTCCATAAAATATTGACATTTTATCATATCGTAAAGTTAGAATTTATTCTAAATACATCACTATTTCCCTAAAGATAAATCCAAGTGAATCAAACATTAAATGATGTAGCAAAATGTATTATTGTAAAACGAAATTCCTCTAAACATGTTAATAATCTCTAATGTTGATATGTAAATGGCTGTGATGTTCTCTTTTTAACACTTCAGTCTCACTAAGGTCAACAGTCTTAATTCTCTCTCATTCCCGTCAATTCCTATTAGATACAAAGAGAAGCACATTGTGTTTATGAGATAGGCTTCCTTTTCTACTCAGCATATAAGAGCTCCTATTATTCTATCTTAAAAGTTACTGAATGTACCTTTGAATGTTTGATAAGACAATGACGGGCATTCATCAATAAGAGGCTTGCATATTTTAATTCCAAAAATCATCAGTCAAACTCAAGCAACTAAAGGAAGAAAAGTTTCCACGGATTAAAAATTCTTATTTTTCAGCTCCAATGTATTTTCAGTAAGGCTTGAGTGGGAGTAAGGAAGGTAGGGTATATTCATGTACTGTGGTAACAAATTACCACAAATTTAGCAGCTTAAAATAACATCCATTTATTAGGTCACAGTTTTGTAGGTGGGAAATCGAAGCAGGTGCAACTGGGTTCTATCCTCAGAGACTCACAAGGCCAACATCAAGGTGTCACCAGAATGGGTTCTTAAGTGGAGGCTCTGGAAAAATATTTGATTCCAAGTTCATTAAAGATACTGGCAGAATTCAGTTCCTTGTGGGTGTTAGACTAGGTATCCCTTTCCTAGCTGGCCATCAGCCTGGGTGCAGGGCGGGGGGTGTAGGACGGAGTACAGGCACTCAGCTCTCTAAAGGCTGCCTGTATTCACTGGCATGTGTGTACCCTCCATCTTCAAATCAGCAAGAGAGCATCAAATCTCTCTGACCTTTCATTTTCCTACCAGCTGGAAAAACATCTCTGCCTCTTAAAGGGATTCTAAATAATTAGATGAAGTCTACCTGGATAATATCCCTATCTCCAGGTCAGCTGCGCCACATAACATAACATAATCATAGGAACGATCTCTCATCATAGTCACAGGTTCCCGGAATTAGAGTGAGGAATCTGGGGGAGCAGTTTTAGAATCCTGCCTACCAAACAGAGAATTGGAAAAATTGAGATTAGGCTCCAGATGTTAGAGTTTATGAACTTACATGCCAGGCCAAAGATGTCTTACTGGGGGAAGGGCATTCAGGGGCACAGTCTAATGCTATTAGCACTAGGAGGAGTGTCAGACGTTAAGAATTTTTTTTTTTTTTTTTTTTTTTTGCAAATTTCACCCTGGAGAACTGCTGAGGGCCTCTTGTCACATAGATGAGTCATTACAACACATTTTATCATTTGACAATTCTTCAAAAATGCCCCTCTTCCAAAATGGCCCTATTATTCTCCACTGTCTGATTTATAAAATATATGTATCTAATTGGACTTTCTTTTTGCTTTAACTTCTGTGTGTTGGGCGAGGGTGGGGATGAAGTCATTCTTCATTTCCCAGAACCTTGTAAAACAAGACTGTATACTAAATAGCACCACTGCTTCCTGCTACAGGGTGGAGAGTGGGAATGACTCCTCTGCTCTGAGCACCTCTGTTGGATTTGTGCATTCCTGGCACAAAAAGCTAGCAGATCCGCTTCTGGGGTCTGGTCCTGTGGAACGTTTTTATTTGTTTCATTCCCAAGCAATCAGAGTAAGTCATGCTTCTCCTGGTTAACCACTAGGTGTTACAACCTGAACACAATGCCCACGGTCCTGTTGATGGAGAAGCAAGATGTGGGGATTCAGTCAGGGCAGGCATGGCTGGTGGGGAGTGCGGAGGGGATGGTTTTTCCCTACCGAGTGCAAGAGGGAGACAGAGGCCTGCAATTTGTTGCTAACAGTTGGTGGTACAGAGAAGCCTGTGAGAGTCATGTTCAGAGCCTCCAGTGCTTAAGATGAGTGGTGTGCTGCTTCAGGGCATTTATGTTTAAAAAGCTCAGTGGAGCAAGAAAAGACAAGGAAGCACATGAAGATTAATTCTGAAGTTCTTGTTAAAACCAAACACTTTAATCCTGGGAAAAAGGGGGAAAAAAAAAATCTCTTTGTCTAGTACATTGAGCTGAGTTCATCTTCAGAATTACCAGGAGGCTGATACACCTGCAGTGAGGAGGGAGGAAGTGTTCAACACAATTTCTTATCCTCTGAGTCGGGTTTCAGTTCATCTACTGTGTCCACTGTGTCTGTCACATGCCAACAGATCTTTATTTGGAACTGATCACTATAATGATTTTGAGATTAACTTGATGAATCAAAAGAACCAAATAAGGAGAAAACTGTTACAAAAATTTGGGGGGGGGGGGGCGGGGAGGGAGTGTTTATTTCCTGGCATTCTTTTTTTTTTCATGTTATTAGCTGTAAATGCAAAAACCAGGCAAGAAGAAAGAATGGATCACAGATACCTTCCTAAAAACATGAAGACCACTTAAAAAGGCTTTATGCATATAATTTTGAAATAATACACATTCGTTGCCAATGTTTTATAAATTCCTTATATGATTGAGTCAATAGTCCCTCAACTGAGGAGTAAGTTTTTAGAGGGCAGGTCTATTCTTCAGTCACCATTTTAAACCAAATGGTAAATAGTTATTATACATTTCTTGATTAACTGACTGACTCAGGAAGGGAGGGATGAAGGAGAAAAGGAGGGAGAGAGAGAAGGGATAAGGAAGAAAGGAAGGAAGGAAAGGAGGGAAGGGAAGACTGATTTGGAACACATTTGGGGATTTACTATAGGTCACAGAAGGAAGTTAAGAACGCAAACACTGACTGAACTCCAATTACATGCGCATATATTTGATCACAAGCACGTGATAATTCAATGCTTTGGTCCACAACTTACTAACCTATGGGGAGCCAACCTCCTAAGCAAATGAGTTTTAGAGCTTTGTTTTGCATTGGAGTCTTAGTCATTAAGTTTGGGAGCAGATTCTGGAAAGATTCCCCGGAAGCAACTATGAACAGTTCTTAGATAGACAACATCTTTACAGAGTAGCTACAGCACAGCAGTGAAACACAAGAGATCCATTTGGGGCCTTTCTGATTTAAACTATAGTTAAACATGACCTGAGGGAAATTATACTAAAGAAAAAATTTATTATTTCTTTATGGTGGCTTAAGGCCAGTGATCCCCTTAAACAGAGACTCTGATAAATGGTCCTGTAATATTTGCATTTGGTGTTTCACTTGGAGATGCCCAAACAGCACAAGCAGCTATATGTCTCACCAGACGTCAAAGGGGTCCCTTGAAGAGAGAGCTATAGAAACCTGCCCAAGCTTGCTCCTGTTGTCAGCAAGTTCTAGAAGAGATAGCAACTCAAGAACTTGAAGCATCTATAATCTACCCCCCACTTAGTCAACATATTGCAGATATCTACCCCAGATTTCATCTGAAAAAGAAGAGTTAAGATAAATTATCTGGGAGTTGCTGGGGAAATATCCAGAACATATTTAGAAAAATTCTGAAAGTGATGAAATGGATTCACGTTCTCTCCAGAATGAACCTGAGGCTTTGTCCAGGTCCACAAAGGCAAAGTGGAAGGTTGAATGGATGCTGTCATTCCTCCTTCCTGTACTCAACTGTATACACACTGCTGCTTACCCATAGCACTCTCCCCCACGAAGAGAGAACCAGCTTTAAGGTCTTTCAAAAAAATACTCCTGAGTATTTTTCATTCTGAGTTGATCCACAAGTGAAAACCTATTTGCCATCATTTGACTAAACCATAATTTCAGAATTCGTCGTCGGTCTTCCCTGAGCTGCACACAAACCCCACGTTATATACAATCATTTTTTTAATTGAAGTACAGTTGATGTACAATATTATATTAGTTTCATGTGTACAACATGGTGATTTGGTATTTTAATAGATTACACACCATACACAAAAATAAACTCAAAATGGATTAAAGACTTAAATGTAAGACCTAAAACCACAATCTGACAATAGTTTGTATATTGTATCTTTCAAATAGTTCAGAGTCTTTACATATAATTTAGATTTTACCCTAATTTATGCTTCAGCTTCTCCCATTTTGAACCACAATATTCTCTCTAGATCTTTTTAATCCCTTCACATTAATTGGGTAGTTGTGAAATAGACTCATCAAGGAATGCAGTGGTTTTCAAGAATGCCAAGTTACTAAAAGTCTGGCTTTGATTACCTATTAGGAAAAAACAAAAACACTGTTGATCATTATTTATGATGCTTCATTCTACAATGTGGGAAACGTTCCCTCAGATGAAAGTGAGTCATTTAACATTTATATTTCTCAACGGATATTCACTGAGGGAAAGTATACACCAATTAACGGGAAGGATCTGTCTAGAGATAAGAAACATTAAAATGAGATCTACAGAACTTCTGACCTCAAACCACATAAACGAAAGGCTTGCAAACATTGTCCCTGTCACAGCCAATGCACGGAGAGTATCCAACTCAGTAATCCAACACAGCCAATGCACGGAGAGTATCCAACTCAGTAATTATGCCTTAGAAATGTTTAACCATGAGCCAGAAAAATGAACTACCAAGACCTGAAGCTAAATGCCACTGCAACTGCAGTCTTCACTCCACAGAAGGAACTACCTCCACAAAGGCACTGCAGATTCTACAGCCTTTAATGGCCTTCCCCTTACTTCTTACTCCCCATATTAAGACCTCACATCTAATTAGACTCTTAGAGCTAACAGAAAGGAAATTTTTAGTTAAAATAATATATAAAAAATGAGCAAATAAATTTATTTAAGGTCTGGACCACCAGTGGACATGATATTACTACCAGACACACCACCATTGGAAAAGTAAAGTGGAAACCTCGTTGGACTTGATGAATTTTGTGCATCCCATACTGATTGACAACTTTCTTGCTGAGGGACCTTGAAAAGGCCACTGAACCTCTCTGAAGCTCAATTTTAAAAATACTAAAGGCTTACTAGGTTCCATGGACTCTACTAGACCCTAGGACAAAAATATGAATATAAAACTATCTCTTGCCGTGGAAAGCACAATTTCTAAAGAGGAGACAGAGAGATCAAAAGTGACTAGGTTTCCTAGGGCACGTAGTGAACATGGACCTCATCCTTCTCACAAATTTATTTTATATCAACATGCTTTGTAAATTTCTATACAATGTGTATTTGTATGATCACTATTTAGTGCCTGTTGCACTAAAACTGGACTTCAAGGATGTCAAATCACTTGTCCAAGATAATAGCTTCTAAGAAATTGCAGAAATAGGGTTTGAAACTAGATCTGACAGAGAGTACAGCCTGATCAATTGCAAACATGCTATACAGCACCTCTTACGTGCTTCTCAAATAATAAAGTGGTGGTCTTCTCTAAAGTAATATGTCATGCCTCAAGTATCTGCTAGGCCCTTAACTGTGGTAGCTACCTCCAATAGCTAATTCCAACCCTGGTTTCTATAGCATCTAATCAAGGGAGGAGAGAGTATGGGAAGAGGATTGAAACTATACCAGTAAGAGTTATTCTCTATTCATTGAGAGCAGATCTTAGCTTTTGGCCAGCCTAGCTAGACTCACTAAAGAGGAAACCATAATCTAGGGGTATATGGTATAGAAGTCATCCTGACCACACCCCTGACCACACCTCTGTGTCAGAGGAGATTTGGACTGTCACAGCATTAGCAATTGTGATTTTCTATTTATGTAATATTTCATTCATGACTGTTTGGGACATGATCTTTAGCTAATCAAAAAAACTTTTAAAAAATATAGACCATTCAAAGATGAAAGCAGAAATTCAGACAAAACCAAAAAGGAACAAAACTCAGTTTCAGAGAAAATGTCACTTGACAAATCTGGAAATAACAGAGGTAATAGTGGCCTAAGAACAAAGAAATGGTATGTAAAATCCAGAATGATCTGGTAAAAGCTCCTTAAACAAAATAAAGTTCTTGCTCCCAACATGCAGGAGGAGGAGAACCACTTCAAAGTGGGAAGCAGGGGAGAACCATGGTCTTAATAATAGAGAAAAGAAATTGTTTTTGCTGAAGAATGAATCACTGACTATAGGGAAACAGCAAAAGATACTAGTGAGAACAAGATTTTTTGAGCATCTTCCATATTCTAAGGTCTGTGGTGGTTATGAAGTTTAAAGACCTAATTTAGCGGAGGGGGGGAAGAGAAAAATAGCCTTGTGATTGGTGGGTGATAGAGATTAGCCCAGAGCACCATGAGAACACTTCTGAAATACAGCACTATTGAGACAGGAAGTAGAAGGAAAGGCTTCCCAGAAGAGGTTTCAGCTGCTCTAAGGCTTGAAGAATGTGTGGGAATTACTGAAGCAAAGAAGGAGAGGAAGCACTTGGAGTCAAAGATGCAGAAGACATTTCAGGAGTCCCATGAGAAGTTCAATTAAAAACCAAATGAGAGGGACTTCCCTGGTGGTGCAGTGGTTAAGAATCCGCCTGCCAATGCACGGGACATGGGTTCGAGCCCTGGTCCAGGAAGATCCCACATGCCTTGGAGCAACTAAGCCCGTGGGCCACAACTACAGAGCCTACACTCTAGAGCTCACATGCCACAACTACTGAAACCCGCGCACCTAGAGCCCATGCTCCGCAACAAGAGAAGCGACCGCAATGAGAAGGCTGTGCACTGCAACGAAGACCCAATGCAGCTAAAAATAAATAAATAAATAAATTTATTTTAAAAAAAAACAAATGAGAGATCTCAGGCCATTGCTTCCTAGCCAGTGACATTTAAGGAACAGTCTACAGTGTTGTCACATTGAGGCAAAATATGTGTGTTTCTCCTGCTGAAACTGATTCTCATTTGGTAGGGATAAGCCTCCAAATTGATATTGTAAGGAGTAGGAAAACCACTGACTTCAAAACCAGACCTATTTGGATTTAAATCCTTATTCTACAGCCCCTACCTGAGTGATCCTGGGCACATGGTTTGACTTCCTCGAATCTCAACTGAGTCTTCGGCAGTTTCCTCACAGGTGTACAGTGAGGATTAAATGGTGTCCTATGTAATTGTGTATAATGCCCTATATAGATTCAGTGCTTAATAAATATTGATATTATAATTATTGCTAATACATATGAAAGAACATTAAACTTGGAATCTGGAGACATTAAATGCATGCGTGACATTAGACAAGGTGCCCACACTGAAACTCAGATTGCTCATTCATTAAAAAAGAAAAAAAATTTCCAGCTATAAGATTGTTTTAGGAATTACATGTGGTAACATCTAAGAAAGCACCTAGCACAGTATCTAGCACATATAAGGACATTAATGAATTTTACTTAAACATGAGTCTGAAATACCCACATTTAGAAACACAAAGTTTAATACAAAATGTGCTTTAGTGAATAAGAATAGTAAATTATTACTTTTAGTGTTCCTCTGTGTTGGGCATCTTTTAGACATTTTATATATACTTTCTCATTTGGTCCTAAAGGTCACCCTTTTTATTTTCTTGAGAAGTACAGTTACTTGCTCAAGTTCTCACAGCAATTTTTTGACCATTTGAACATCTTCTTTAAAAGGCTTCTAAATTTTCAAGGGTTCTTTGTTTCACTATGGTAAAAGGATCTAAGAGTCCAGCTATGAAACCAGTTCCAAAGAAGCAATATCATCATCATCATCATCATCATCCATCGACCAACACCGAGGGGCTGTCATGCCTTTGAGGAGGCATGGAAATCCCTAACCTCTTAGAACCCACACTGTAGCTCTGTAAACAGATTCGTCTTCTTGATGCAGTATGTACTGGAAACAGATTGATAGTGCAGTTATTAGTGCTAGATGCATTCTGAGGACATTAAAACTGCATCTGACCGGGGTGATAAAGGAAGCATTCCAGAAGAGAAAAGACCCGATGGAGGGTTTGAAGAATGGGTAGGCTCCTGATAGTCAGAGTTGGGTGGGAGGTATTCTAACCTGAGGAAACCACATGGGCTAACAAGGGAAAAGAGAAAGCACAGAGAATATTCTGGGAATGATAAGCAGTAACTCTGAGAGGACCAGAAAGACCATATTGGACCACAATGAAAAATGGGGCTGAATAGGTGAGTTAGGACCACATTTAAGGTAGCCCTGACTACTGGGCTTAATGATAATTATAACTATACTTAAAATAATCATAACAACTCTCATTTATTAGCATTCATCAATGTCAGGAAGAAGATCAGCACTTAAATATTTAATTCCTCCTACCACTTTATGAGGTAGATATTACTACCTTTTACAGATGAGGAAACTGACATTCAGGAAGGTTGTTACTATCCCAAAGTCACAAACTAATGGGGGCAGAGCTGGGACTCAGATCCAGGTCTATCTGATTCTAAAGATGTGTTTTTAATGATTATAGAGTCATTGCCTCTTGAAATATTCTAGTATTTCCTTGTGAAGGAAAGGAATTTACTTAAAGGCTTTAAATTGAACCCCTTCCCCACAATTTTCTGAATGTTAATTCTCAGTCCTCTCCTTCCTTGACCTATCAGCATTTACCACAGTTGGCCATTCCTTCCTCCTTGATATACTTCTTAATTTGCTTTAAAGGACAAAACACTGTCTTGGTTTTTCATGTGCTTCACCTTCTCCATCTTCTTTAGAGAAGTCTCTTCTCCTCAGCCTCCTATTTTTAGGGTTATTCAACATTTCATGTACCTCTTCTTGTCTCCATCAACACTCACTCCCACTGGTAATCCCACCTAACCTGACTGCCTTTAAATATTTTCTATGTGTTAATGACTCTTAAAGTGATATCTCTAGCCCAGACCTTCCTCTGGAAGTCTAGACTCATCCAACTGATTTCTTTACTTCTCCACTTGATTGTCTAAAACTGAACTCCTGATCTTACCCCATACAAACCTGCCCTTTTGCATTCTTAACTTTTTGACAGCAATTCTATCATCACCATTGTTTAGGTCAAAGCTGTGACATCATCTTTGGCTTCTCATTTTCTCTCACACTCCATTGTCTAGCACTTTGGATATGTTCAAAATATCCAGAATGTGATCCCTTCTGACTACCTGCCCTGCTATCACCCAAGTGTGAGTCACCATCACTTCCCACTTGGCTATGCAAGCCTCCTTCCTCCTATGCTGCTTCTACCGTCCCCCCTGATGGTCTATTCTCAGCACAAGAGCCACACCATTCCTTTCAACCATAAATCAGGTCAGTCAATAGCCCTATGTAGTTGATTTCCTCCTTTACTTCACTCAGTAGCTCCATAACGGCACTGGCCTCCTTAGTGTGATTCCCAATTTGCCCTAGATGTTTCTCCTGCCTGGAGGGTCCTCTCCCAAATATCTGCCTGGCTCTCACCTCTTTCAAGACTCAGCTCAGATCTCACCTTTCCAAGGAGGTCTATCCTGATGACCCTATGATCACCCCTTAAAACTGCCACTGCCCACCAGCACTCCTGGTCACACTTACCATGATCTCATTTTTCTTTTTTTCCCACAGGGCTTACAACCTTCTGACCATATCATATAAATTACTTTTTTATTTATATATTTACTGTTCGTTGCCTACTTTCCCCAGTAGAACGTAAGCTCCTTGAGGACATTTTTTTCTGTTTTGTTCACTCTTCCCAGTTCTCAAACGACTACAAATTGCCTGGTATGAAGAAGGCGTGCGTCTAATAAGCATTTGTTTACATTCAAGTGCTGAAAAAATGAAATAAACAAACGGACGCGGTTTGCATATTGTTCCCTTTGCTTACTTTGTCTCCCTCTCTTCCTGGACATGTTTTCCAAGGGGGGTTTGTCTGGGCAGCCAGTCCCTAGAGGGGGCCAACCCGTGCAGCAGCCCTTCGGGGCTCGGGCAGACCAGTCTCCCCCTCCACCCCAAAAGGGACGACAGAGGCCTGAGACCCTAGGCTGTGTGTGGACAGTGTTCTGGGAAGGTGGTGCCGCCTGGGCGCTGCTTCTCTGGGTGCTCACTAAGGATGAGGGCCTGGAACAATTCTCACCCACTAGAGGGTGTGGGAAGGCAGCATGAAGAAGTCTGAAGGTCAGTTAATGTCCTACAGGGTGAACCTAGGGGTGCTGGTGCGGGGAAGGAGGAGGGCTCTGCCCTAGAACTTGGCCTGGGGGACATGGAGAGGGGCCAGCGGCAGTGCCCCCAGGAAGTCAGCTTCTTTAGTGAGGGGTCCCTCCCCCAGACTACTCTAGTCCTTTCTCTGAGCCTGTTTCCTCACCTTTAAATTGGGGCTAAAGTCATGCCCGCCTAATCCAGGCTCACAGCAGCCAGAGGGCCTTTCGGGCACACAGGTGTCACCCCATCCGTCCCCCCACCCCAGCACTCGGTCCCCACACTGGCCTAGGCCTTCTGGAGTCAGGCACTACCCCCAGCCCCTGGCTTCCACTCTGCTGAGGCCACCAAAAGATGCTGTGGCTAGAAAACCAACCCAGGCCCTTGCCTAAAGCCGCAGGGCAGGCATGAGTCTAGAAGGGTCCTTTACATACCCTGGCCTCTGGAACTGGCCCTCGGGGAGAGCGGGTGCTTGACCAGCGAGCAGCCTGGACTTGGCTTCCAGAAGGAGAAGTGGGGCGGGGGGAGGCCTCAGGAGGGAGGGAGGAGGGGCATGGGAATCGACCAAAACAAACACACGAAAACAAAACAAAACAAAACCTCCCAACTCTTAGATGAGAACGTTTACTACTTCTATGATGAATCCTTCAATGAAATATTTACTTTTATCCCCCCAAGTAAAGTAATTTACATCTTCTAAGAAGTGACTACATCATGCCTGGACACTTTGTAAAACTTAGGAAAGGGGCAGATAAGTAAAGCAGATTGTCCTCAAGATGCAGGTCTTTCTACATGCAGGTCTTACATTGAAGGTGTATACCTAGCACACTGCAAGTGATCAATAAATACTTGCAGAATGAAATAAATGACCACATTTCAGATTACAATAGGATAGCCAGGATTTGATCTTGAAATATGTATGGGGAAACAAATTGAAAATAATTAGGAAAAAGTAGGCTTGACATCACAAAATGGCTCTGATTCCCAAAGAGCAAGATTTCTTCTGCACATATTCAATGACAAAAGAGCAGGCTTAGAGGGACAAAAGTAGCCTACTTTCCCTGTGCTCTAACTTGAATGTGTGATGGGAAATCCATACAGAAAACACTATGAGGAAAAAATCAGAAATGTTAAAGATCAAACTTTCTCCAAGAAAATAAAACTAAGTTAAAGTAAGATCACAAGGTGCAGTATCACATACTTACACATATATGTGAATGCTCACACACACAACACACAACACACCCCACCGATACAGTAATAAAAAGTAGCCATCTAGTCTTAAAGAATAAGTCCAAGAAATTGAATATAATTAGCCTTCCTTTTATATATCTGTATTGTTGTTTTTGTGGGAAAATTTTATAAGTCAGCACAGAGCCAATACTGAGGAGTCTATCTGTACTGATTAAAGTTTGCCCTCTAGTGAAAGGCCCTGGCCCCTTTTTGCCAAAACCCTCTTTACAGGTGAACCTCACCACTGTATTTCTAGATTTTTGAATGCAGTTTGCCTTGGTGTAGATTGAATTTTTGTTTCAGAGCACAAAGTTGCTAGCTTATAAGTATGTAATATTCTTTTCCTACAGTGTTTGTTTTGTGTGTGTGTGTGTGTGTAATTATCAAACTTTGGCTTAATGAAAGTAGATCACACTGATAGCTCATGATACTAGTCTCTTATTCACCAAAAGATCCATTTTTCTCTGCCTTCTTCTTAGCAAAGGATTAAAATAACAAATAATCATCCTCTTTTTGATGTCACATATATGGTAGCAGAAAATGAATTTTGTTATGGCTTGATATATCAGCATTCACTAAAATCTTCTGGCTTGACTGCAGCTTTATTTTTATATAAAGCTTAAAAAGAGGAAACATTAAAGAGTGGTATAAGATATTTGTCATTTTTACAGCCTTACTCCCAACCCTCAGATGAGAAAGGTTACTTCTTCCTTAATGGATCCTTCAGTAAAATATATTTATTTTTATACCCCCATGACTTCACAGTGTGCTGATATAGAAGTTTCCATGATATCATATATTTAAATCCTGAGTTTATTCACAATGTCAATGAGGGAGAGACAAAAGGCTGACAAGAAAAAAGCCCCTTGTATGAAAAGAACCAATAAATAACTTGAAAAAATAATAAGAGAAAATATTTTAAGTTATAATAGGTAAATGGGTTTACATTTGAAAAATGACTCATTTAAAGTATTCTCTACAAATTTCTTCCTATAAACAATGTTTCATCAATTCTTGACATCCATAACAATAACGAAATATCCTTCCACGTTTTCATGTGTTATTTTCTAAATGGTATAATAAAAGCTGTCAGTTACTCCCCTGCATACTAACAGAGAAGTGAAATTCTTTGTTCTATGTGTGACTGCATTTGCACATTATAGAACTATGAAATATTTACAAAGGGAAGGTTAAATCAATACAGCTCTAAAATTTGTACTTCAGTCTTCAGGGATTTATATCATCTTGATTTAATGAAGTATGAGGAGTGAGAATGTTGACATACAGAAAAAAATATTTCGGTTTCTTCTTTATTGTACATACAGAAAGTATTGAAGTATAATTCGTTGATACCTAGGCAGTAGCTAATTATTACCCATTTGATGCCTCAAATCTCATGGTGAAAAACAGACACCAACTATCAAAAAGAGAAAAATGTGATGCATACTATAGTAAAGAAATACTGTCCCTCCATCTAACTTAGCTTGATTGTCAAAAATCTTTTAAATTATTTTGTATTTTAAAATTCTATTTAATTCTTACAGTACAAAGAATAGTCCAGATATGTAAAGATAGAATTATATTAGCAATTTATAACAACTTATGCTTATTATATTCTTTAGATATAATGTATTTGAATTTCATATATTGATTATTTACACTTACACATCTCAATATAAATTCTCCTATAGCAGTATAGGACTATGCTCAATAAACAGAACAGAAACCTTTCCTCTTATTTGCAGAAACAGCCAATCTCACAGTTTGTTCCAGTGAGAGCTTTAATGAGGATGTATAAAGGTTGGAGGAGAGAAGCAAAGAGCTTTGTAAAATGTATTTTTTTAATAAACAGATGAAACACACTTAGAATAATAAGCATTTATAAAAAGGCACAGGACACAGATATGGAGAACAAACTAGTGATTACCAGTGGGGAGAGGAATGGAGGAGGGGCAAGGTAGGAGTAGCAGATTAAGAGGTACAAACTACGGGGCTTCCCTGGTGGCGCAGTGGTTAAGAATCTGCCTGCCAATGCAGGGGACACGGGTTCGAGCCCTGGTCTGAGAAGATCCCACATGCCGTGGGGCAACTAAGCCTGTGTGCCACAACTACTGAAGCCTGCATGCCTAGAGCCCATGCTCTGCAATAAGAGAAGCCACCTCAATGAGAAGCCCGCGCACAGCAACAAAGAGTAGCCCCGCTATCCACAACTAGAGAAAACCCGCGAGCAGCAACGAAGACCCAACGCAGCCAAAAATAAATAAAATAAAATAAATTTATTAAAAAAAGAGGTACAAACTATTATGTATACAATAAATAAGCTACAAGATGTATTGTATAACATAAGGAATATAGCCAATATTTAAAAATAACTATGAATGGAATATAACCTTTAAAAATTGTGAATCACAATATGCTGTACACCTGTAACTTACATAATATTGTACATCAACTATATCTCAATAAATAAATAAATAAATGTTCAAAATAGCTGAGAATAACAGTAGCATAATAACAACTAAGAGCAAAAAAAGACACAGGATGTATAAAGATGAAATGCAACTTGCTTCTTTTATAAAATTGATCCATTCATTTCAAGTTCACATTGTTACATATTATATATTTTCTATTACCTCATATAAACTAGAAAACTTTTGAACAATTAACATCAATTGAAAGATCAGACTGTCAGAAATGCTGGCCACAGATGCCTTCAAAATATTCACTAGAAAGGCCCAATGACTGTAAACTCCTGATGTAAAAGAGATCAAATGGGAAAGAACAAAATTTTGATAAACCTGTAGTTCTGACAATTATCTCCTCTGTGACCTCTAAGATAAGTCTCTTTATCTCCCTTGAACCCCAATTATAGCCCTATAAAAGATAAATAAACCTGCTTTCCTGCTTACTTCACACAACTATTTTAAAGACCCAAAGATATAAAATAGTTTGCAGTCTGTTATGTAATTCTGAGGGGATATAAAATCAGTTTCACCTCTGTATTAAGTATTGCTGAAGTTTCCATTAAAACAACTCAAAAGTAATTAACAACTATTTATTGAGCACAGATTCCCCAGCACACATCTGTTAAAAGGCAGGCAACCAGAGCCTCCTTGAGCGTGCAGCAGTGGAAAGAGGAAGTGGAAATTAAATTTGAAAAGTGAAGCAAACAAATTTCATTGCAGTAAACTAAACATAATTTTTTATTATCCATATTCAACTGGAAATGCTTATCTCATATTTTATTATACTTCACATGGACCTCTTAATTAAGTAATAATTTTATTATGTGTCTTGGTCAATGTTCCCCAGAAAATAGAACATTAGAAATAGCTTTAAGTGTTAATGTGTAATTACGGACTGCAGTACCAGGGAGCAGAAGAGAGACACAAAGAAAGTGAAGCAGGGATGAAGTGGTGGGGGGGGGGGGCGGTGGTGATTAAGAAAACATGCTATCAGGTGGCTGCTGATAAATGCAATTGATTGCTTGATTTCCTGAGCCCTTCCTTTGAGAAAACATATGCATAGACTAAATCTCAGGACCATTCTTTGAGTGCACAGAGAATGAGGAAAAGGAAAAGGGAAATCATTTGTTACTGACTTCTACCAAAGTTTTTGCTACACTGGGTATTAACTCTTGTTGCCTCTCAGAACCCTACAGTGACCCATGTTTAGTAAACAGGGAAGCCCTGAAGCAGAGGTGAGACAGCAATACGACTTGAGATTAGACACTGTTAGATTACACCCATGTGAAGTTCCTCAGAACCCATAGCAGCAGCTGGTCCACAGACTATTGGAGCTGAAAGGATCAGAAATGGGGCATAAGAGATGGCTGGAATCCCACAGATAGAGTACTTACTACAGTCCAGTTTTATTCTTACAAACACCTGACTAACCTTATCCTGCTGACATTCTCATGCTGCCAGTATGTCCCAAAATGACTACTGTGCTAAAATTTCAGCCTATTTCAAGTCTCCTTTGCTCATACCATGTTGCAACCAAATTAAGCACACTTTAGAGTCACGCATCACTAAAGGAAACAGTCCTATTTATTGGGCATGGTGGAAAATACTATGAGAGCTCTTATCATACCATTATTCCACTAATAATTCCCAATCTCTAGTGCCAATGTAAAAAAAAATATTATGATCTTGGTGTTTTCCTCCTATAAATGATACTAATTACTTAGCACTCTTGAACTAAGACTTGCACACTGCTGAGTGCCCATTAAGTTGCTTTGCTTGTTATTTCAAAGAAAGTCAAGAGGGAGGCATTTGAAATTATCATGTGAATGAGCAAGCTGTACACTTCAGCAGCCCAAGCTTGGACAATGGCTCAGCCGCCTTAGAAATAAGTTGTTCCTCCCTTTCCAAACTGTTGTCAATTTGAGCAAGGCTACTTTCTCCCTGATCTCTTCTCTCCAATCTATTTTATCATTTAGGGAGAGAACGAGGTGATTTTTATTAGCTGGCTCATTTATCTTAAGATGGCAAGATTTGTCAACAATTAGGAATCAAAATATTTTTCTGGCCAATTTAGGCTAATCAGTTCAAAGTGATTTTTGATCCACTGAACAATTTAAATTAAAAACAAAGCCAAAAATTATTGTATGTGCCTCGAATAGAAATGACCCATGCTTTAAAAATATGTAGCAAATTCTGTTTTAAAAATATGTATAAACATCAAAAAGTAAGGACAGCACTCTTGAGCTGAACGGAAAGACAGAAATTCTCAACAAAGAAATAGAAGATATAAACAATAAACAAAAAGAAATTTCAAAACTAAAAAGTAATAAACCCCACAAAAACCTTACTGTATGGGCTAAACAGCAGGATAGAGAAGATAGAGGAGTCAATGAGAAGTTTTAGATAAATAGAAACTATCCAAACTCAACAATGGATGGTAAGGTTTCTATATTCCAAATAAAAAGGAAAATACTGATTTTAAGTATAATATGAAAGGTTAAATATATATTTTGTAATCTCTAAAATAACTAAGAAAAACTATGCAAAGATATACAGACAAAAACAGAATTGATAAATAAAAATGAGATACAAAAAAAAATTCAAATATCCCAAGAAAGGGCAGGAAGGGGGAAACTGAAGTACAGGAAAGGGAAAAACAAACAAAAAAGTATTTAAATTGTAGACTTAAATCCAAACATGTCACTAATTACATTAAATGCAAATTGTTAAATGCACCAATTAAACAGACATTCTCAGAATTAATAAAAGCATGAACCAAGTCCTCCCTGTGTAACTCTCACTTCAATTCAATGATACAGGTAAGTTAATAGCAAAAGGATGGAAAAAGATATATAACACAAGCACTAATGAAAAGAAATCTGCCTTCCACAAAAATTAACTCAAGATTGATCACATATTTAAGTGTAAAATGTTAAACTATAAAACTTTTAGAAGAAAAACTTTGTTATCTAGGACTAAGCAAATAGTTCTTAGATATAACAACAAAAGCATGATCCATAAATGAAAAAATTGATAAACTGACCTTCATCAAAATTAAAAACCTTTGCTCTCTGAAAAATATTGCTAAAGGAATGTAAAGAGAAGCTACAGACTGGAGAAAATCAACTGTAAATCATTTGGATCCTCAAACCCAAAACTCAACAGTAAGAAAACAAACAACGCAGTTAAAAACTGGGCAAAAGACTTGAAGAGATAATTCACCCAAGAAGATATACAGATGGCAAATAAGCCTACCTAAGGATGTTCGACATCATTAGTCAATAGGAGAATTCAAATTAAAACAATGATGTGGTATTACTATGCCTCATCAGAGGACTAAAATTAAAACTACTGACAATACCTAGCGCTGCTGATGAAGCAGAGCAACTGGAACTCAAATACACAGCAATATAGCAACGCAAAGGGCAAAGACTCCCTTATAAATTAAACACATACCTACCATATGACAGAGCTATCCCACTCCTAGGTATCCTAGAGAATTTAAGACTTATATATTTAAAACATATATAACATATAATTTAAAACAAATACATAAACATATATGTTTATGGCAGCATTATTCATAATTGCCAACAATTAAGAATAACACGAATGCTCTTTGATAATTGAATGGATAAACAATGTGTGGTACATTTATACAATGGAAACCACTCAGCAATAAAAAGGAACAAACTATTGATACACACAACGACTTGGGTAAATCTCAGCGTCATTATGCTGAGTGAAAAACACCACTTTCAAAATATTACATGCTGTATGATTCCATTTATAAAACATTTGCAAAAATGTTGCCAGGGATTAGGGATAGGGGGATGGCATGACTATAAAGTGGTAGCAAACTGGAAGTTTTGGTGGTGATCGAACTGTCTGTATTCTGATTGTGACGATGGTAATAAAGATGTATATATTAAAATGTCTAGAACTGCCCACCAGAAAGTAAATTTTATCTATTTTGATATAAAAATTTTTTTTAAATTTAAATACATATGTAAGAAACCATGAGAGCGGGCTTCCCTGGTGGCGCAGTGGTTGAGAATCTGCTTGCCAATGCAGGGGACACAGGTTCGAGCCCTGGTCTGGGAAGATCCCACGTGCCGCGGAGCAACTAGGCCCGTGAGCCACAACTACTGAGCCTGCGTGTCTGGAGCCTGTGCTCCACAACAAGAGAGGCTGCGATAGTGAGATGCCCGCGCACCGCGATGAAGAGTGGCCCCCGCTTGCCGCAACTAGAGAAAGCCCTCCCACAGAAACGAAGACAGCCAAAATAAATAAATAAATAAATAGCGTTCCCTTTAAAAAAAAAAAAAAAAAGAAACCATGAGAGTAAATTAACTTTGCCCTGCAGAGGAAGATGCCTCCAGCACAATCAAACATCAGCTTTACATGTCCTCTCTCAGGCAATTTCACATAATCTTAAAAAGAACTTTAAGAAATGGCTTTACACTGTATTTCTCCCCAAGCCCCCCGGATCTTCTATTAATAATATTTTCTAGGCAGGTAACCTTTTAGAATGTAAGAATATAATCCATGCATCAAGTTATTCTATATTTCAAATTATTAGTTCTTTTCCAATCAGTTATTATATAGCATCAAATAGCATTTGTAAGGCAAACTTAAAAGTAAACTAACCTGTTGGAAAACTATTTACTATTCAAAGCATTTATTTTTCCCTGTGTCAAAAGAAATGTGTGTGAAGATGATATACACCTCCAAAGAATTTGGTCAACCTCAGTCAAAATTACACTGCCTTTGTCTAAGGATGACTTGAAACATCACACAGAAGAATAATTCAATGTGGCACCTTTTTAAAAAATTACTCTTTTCCTGTCTGCTTATAATTGCAACTTATTAATACCCCATGTGATATCTGGACCATGTTCATGATGATGACACATATTAGATAGCAATGATTTTTGGATACAACAAAGGCAGCATTTTTCATACATATGACCTGGTAGTGAGAGACTTTAAATTCCATTAATGATTTCTTGAGACAGTAGCCTCCCCACGGTGAAGTCCAGGGAAAGGCGTGCATTTGTTGTTAATATATTATCTTAATGTTCCAACCATCTGCCTAAATAAAAACCAGGATCGGGAGATATTAAAATAAGTGTCATTTCAAGGAACCAATTTTTTTAAATTAATTAACTAATTTATTTTTGGCTGCACTGGGTCTTCGTTGCTGCGTGCGGGCGTTCTCTAGTTGCAGTGAGAGGGGGCTACTGTTCGTTGCGGTGCGCGGGCTTCTCATTGCGGTGGCCTCTCTTGTGGCGCATGGGCTCTAGGTACACGGGCCTCAGTAGTTGTGGCTCCTGGGCTCAGTAGTTGTGGCTCGCGGGCTCTAGAGCGCAGGCTCAGTAGTTGTGGCACACGGGCTTAGTTGCTCCGAGGCATGTGGGATCTTCCCGGACCAGGGCTCTAACCCGTGTCCCCTGCATTGGCAGGCAGATTCTTAACCACTGCATCACCAGGGAAGTCCCAAAATAAGTGTCATTTCAGAGAGAGAGATAAATTAAGATGTAAAACTCCTTAGCCCTTTTCAATAACTAAATTCAAGAAAATTTAGTAACTAGCATAGGAAAATCTTTTCTTCTATCATTGTTGTATTTTGGCTTTCTTACTACTGTTTCTGGGTAAAGGACCAAGTTTTTGAAAGCTACTGGCATAAACAGGAAAACACTGAACTGGTGATTATGTTTGACAGTATAGTGAGCTCAATACTCGACATGGCAACTAGCAGTCTGCTAGTTACTACTGTCCTTGATACTTGACCCAGCGTGAGCAAAGAATCATCCAGTCAACAGCACATCTGATAACACGTTTGCGGCTGTGGACATTAGTCTCACCTGTCATAGGTAAAAGGAAATCAAAATTTATACATAATGGCCTAACCTCTATTTTAAGAGTGTATTCTTGCGTTTCTGAAATCCCAGAATAGGTTGGTTTGGTTTTGTTTGGTTGCACATTTTCTTCTTGGAATGCATGTCTCTTCCTTCTGGGCTTGATCATCAAGCAACAGTCTGAGCTATTATGTTCCACCTGTGCTGCTGTCTTTGCCTGCCTCGGACCTTAGGACATAATCTTATATTCCACAGACATGACTGTAAGTGCACTTTACAGTCATGTCAAGTGCATCCTAGGAGGATTACACAGCTGATCACCATCTCTGGCAAAACTTGTAGTTCTCTAACATTGCCTTTGCCCTCCAGTTTCACGTTCAACATGAGACGCAGGAGAAAGAGCAAACCAGGAACTAGCTCCACATTGGAGCAAATGAAGAGATCAAATGCTAAGTCTTCCTCAGACTCAACAGTTTATCAGAATATGGGACTAACAGAAGTATTGTAAAAAAGTCTTACTCCTTCTGAACAGGGATGCTTTCTATGTTCCAACATGACACATTAACTCTGACCTCACATAAGTCTTTTTTAAAGACTATTTCACCCATTGACTTAGTCTAGTTTCTAGTCCCGGTATTTCTATGCCTTCTACATCTTATGGTACAAAAGAGGCTAACAAATTGTACAGTATGAATTTACACATAGTCTGCATCTGAAATTTTGCCAGATACTAAGTATATAGAGACAATTAACACCTGGTTGCTGTCCTCTATGTGTTTATATTAAAATGGAGAAGGCATACATAGAAAAACTAAGATCCAGTATAAAGAGAGGAACATAAACAGATGTTCACAGAGAATGGCGTGAAAGCCCAAGAGAGTGACTTACTCTTACACGGGGCGGTCAAGAAAATACACCAGGCTATGACACAGACCATGGAACCAAGTCAGATCAAGAAGTGGATAAAGGGGCTTCCCTGGTGGCGCAGTGGTTGAGAGTCTGCCTGCCAATGCAGGGGACACGGGTTCGAGCCCTGGTCTGGGAAGATCCCACATGCCGCGGAGCAACTAAGCCCGTGAGCCACAACTACTGAGCCTGCGCGTCTGGAGCCTGTGCTCCTCAAAGGGAGAGGCCGCGATAGTGAGAGGCCCGCGCACCGCGATGAAGAGTGGCCCCCGCTCGCCACAACTAGAGAAAGCCCTCGCACAGAAACGAAGACCCAACACAGCCAAAAATAAATAAATAAATAAATTTATTAAAAAAAAAAAAAAAAAAAAGAAGTGGATAAAGGACATCCCAAACCCAAATTCCTCATCCTATTAAATGTTTCCAGTTAGTTGGCAGCACCTGTTTTTCAATGGATTCTTTACCTTATAGTATAATCAATATTCTTGCTCATGTTGTTAATGGCCTTTAAAACAAGTATGAATAGAAGTATTGTCAGTTAACAAAAACGGATCTTCATCCTGAAAAAGAATATTGGTAGCGCTGCAGTTCCAGGGTACTTTCTGAACAGTATTGTCTGTTTTCAAGCTGTAAGTTTATAATATATATATATATATATATATATTGATTTAAGTGCTAATAGAGGTTAGGGCATACTCAGGATCAGGCAGGGTTCTAAAAGCTTTACATTTACTGTATTTCATTGGTTCTAAGATGTACATTTTTTCACATTTTAACAACCTCTGAATTTGGAATATGCCTTACACATGCTGGCATATAATAATTTAACAGGCAGCATTTTCTCTTTCTTATTAGTACATGAAAGAACGCTGAGCGTTATAAATTAATAACATCTTTGTATTGATGAAATACAGTAGTAACTCATTCAATATTTATATCAATCCTATGTAAAATCCCCATTTTACAGAGAAATTAATACACTTGCTTAGGATCGCAGAGCAAATAAGCACCAGAGCCAGGGAGTATGGGTTTCCAAGCTTGCGCTCTCGGCCGCTATCCACAATGCCTCTCAAACGACATTGCACAGTACAAACCAGACCTTTCACTCCTCTAATAAGATCACCCTTACCAAAAAGAAATATAAAACGTCCTGTTTGTGTTAATTTATGACACAAAATGTTGCCATAGTAGTGTGATTAATAAACAGTAATAATCACACACACAGAAAACAGTGGTTTGTCATGAGATGATTAAGATGACCATGGGAGAAACAGAAACCTCCAAGCAGTGATACAAAGACTCCAGTGCTTTCTACATATGGAAGGAAATTATGCACAACTGTCATCTTCACTTCCATATTAGAAGTTGTGAGGGATCAGGCAGAAAGCATCTGGCAGGAACACTGTAGAAAAGATGCCAACAGTGAGTGTATGGTAAAGCTAGCCATTACTTAAGACAGGGTTTTTCCACCTCAGCACTATTGAGATTTTGGAACTCTGTTGTGGGGAGTACTGTTCTTTGTGATATGGGATGTTTAACAGCACCCCTAGTTCTACCCAGTAGATACCCTTAACACTCCCCCAGTTGTGACAAGCAAAAATTTCTTCAGATATTGTCAAATGTCCCCTGGGAGGCAAATCACCCTTTGTTGAGAGCCACTGATTTTAAGTCTCTTCTATCACCTGATACATTCCATGGCATGTAGAAGATGATCAATGTATGACAATTATGACAGAAATGAAGGATGGATGGATGGGTGAAAGGAAGGAAGAAAAGGCAAGAAGGAGAGAAAGAGGGAGGGAATTGGGAACAAAAGGATTCTACAATATTTACTAATATTCATTGGCAGATAATTTCCAGTATAAACTGAGAGACTAGCTAATAATCAATACTCACTATAAACCAAACAGGAAAATCACTCCTAATTCAAAACCAAATTTTGTAGCTCTTATACGTTATTTTAGAAAGCATGTAAATAAAACAACCACCGGAGTGAAAAATACTGTCCCTCAGGAGTGCAATGGTTATAGATCTGATCTCCTTAAGTATATTATAGGTTTACATAAAAGAATTAATAAACAATGTTATTGACAGACATGTTCATTTCGCTGAGATAAAATTATAATTGAACTGATAGGTAATGGCCCTTTAAATCATGAGTAAAGCTCAAGTGTATTTGTGCATGAACCTCAAGGCAGAATTTCTCTGCATTAGTCATATTACTATTGATATGCTGTCATACTGATATTAATACTCCTACATGAGGCTACATCAATAAAGTGTTAATGAAGTTTTCATATTTTCTGTTTTTATGAGAAAATTTTAGAAAATATAATAAAAAGGAATAGCTCTGTGCTAACAATATAAAATAAACCTATTCCAACTGCTTTCACTTATTTAATAAATATTTATTGAGCACCAACTCAGGAATTCTGATTTGATATTAAGATTTTGCTTGAAATATATCCATAATAATAAAAACCTAAATCTATAAATAGTTTCAGCCACATGTAATTAATACATTGTATTTTTATTTGCATTTATACATTCCAATTATAGATCAGGATTTCTTAGCGCTAGAGTAAAATATATAGTTTAATATAAAAAGTGTTAAATGGTGCCCCCCCCAAGATATTCTATCATTAGTTAAAGTAAAACTACTTTCACCAACATTCTTTCTCTCTGTCTCTCTCTCTGTGCTCACAACTACTCTGTATCACTAAGTTGTTTTTTTCTATCATTGGTTTTGTTCTTATTATTGTATCTGTTTTAGAGATGAGCAAATGGAATTTCAAAGAAATTAAGTAACTTGGCTAAGAACACTTCACATCTAGTTAGTGAGAAAAATAGTGAAATATCTCAGTGAAATGAGCAAGTTTTTTTGTTTTTGTTTTTTTATCATTCTTAGCACTATTTCCATCACCTAATGTTTTCAGACAGGCTGGGACCTGGGACCCTTCCCTGCAATGCTTGCACCTGGACACACCTCTCCTTGAGCAACAAAATACAAAGAAACTGTCTGGGACCAAAAATAACTGCGTGCATGCGCAGTTAGGGCAAATTCTGGACCCAAAAGATACAAAGAGACCAATAAAAACCCAACTGACACTTTTGAAGAGCCTGGAGCAAAAACAAGGTGTCGGAGCAAAAGCAGGGTACTGCACATGCCCCCTGCACACACCACCAAGGGGGTGGACAAACCATCTAAGCCACCCCTGGACACACCCCTACCCTCACCCCATGTAAGAAACAAGCTCGCCCCCCTCGGGGAGCGAGCAAGAGAACCTGTGGTTTGTTCTCGCTGCCCCCTGCTGCAGCAGGGGCCCCAGTAAAGCCTTGCCTGAATTTCTTGTCTGGCCTCTAGTTAATTTCTATTGACTGGGGAAGGCCAAGAACCCTGGTTGGTAACAGTTTCATCCATTTCTGTTGTAATAAAATCAGATTCTTCTGACTTTCCTGTTAAAAGAGACAGATACTCTTAGAGCAACGCTTTTCCAATGGGATGAGCTTTCAAAATCATCTGAGTCAGTAAATCTGGGTTGTTCACTATCCAGGCTTTGAGAAATACTGCCTTTAAGAAATAATATATTCATATTGTGGAAACAACAAGTGTCCAACAGTGGATGGCTAGTCAAAGAAAATGCAATATATCTATATCTCTATATATACATATGATGGGATATTACTCAGTCATTAAAAAAAAGAATGAAATCTTGCTGTTTGTGACAACATGCATGGCTCTAGAAGTCATTATGCTAAGTGAAATAAGTCAGATAGAGAAAAACAAATACCACATGATCTCATGTATATTTAGAATCTACAAAAAACAAAAAACAACTGAGCTCATAGATACAGAGAACAGACTGGTGGTTGCTAGAGGTGGGGGGTGGGAAGTGGGGCAAGTGGATGAAGGGAATGAAAAGATACAAACTTCCAGTAATAAAATAAGTCATGGGGATGTAATTTACAGCATGGCAACTATAGGTAGTAATGCTGTATTGCAGATTTAAAAGTTGCTAAGAGAGTAGATATCAAAAGTTCACATCCAAAGAAAAAAAATTCTGTTACTATGTATGGTGACAGATGTGATCACAATATATACACATATCATATCATTATGTTGTACACCTGAATATAACCTTGAATGTCAATTATACCTCAATTACAAAATAGTATAATTTAGGACATTTATAAAGGTAGACTGATCAGAAAAAAACCTAATAATAAATGCAAATAAAGTTTAAAAAGAAATACTATATTCATATTTTAATATTTGGAAGTGAATTAGTGTGTGATAGTATATTCTCCAAGGTTCAGAGCAATTTTGCTTAGAATTGTTAACCAAAATTCAGAAACAGAGACCTGATTGAAATAAAGAAGCATTTGTTTGGGGGTTGTTAGGACTGCAGCCCTGGAGACACAGATTCTAGAAGCATCTGAATTGTGTTCTGCCCAACTACAAAATGTGGGAGATTTATATAGGCAAAAAACTGCACAGTTACTTAAATTATTTGTCAAGAATTAGGATTGGAGCTGGCAAGAAGTAAGGGTGCTTGTTAAGAAAGGATTGGTTGGGGTCTGAAATGATTGCATAGTTTCATAGTGGGGGAGACTTTGAAACTACAAGGCTGTAGCTGGCAGCTGCTGGCAGATACTGTTTTGAAAATGGCTGGTGGTGCCCTTGAGTATGATACAATTCAGAGAAAATTGGAGTTTTCAGTGATCCAGGAATGTGTCTGAAACCACATCCACAACGACCACCCAGCTCCATTCTGGATGCCTGAACCCTAGTTACTCCATTTTGATTTTTAAGTGATCTTAAAAATGTCATCAGAAAGAAGGTACATAAGAAAAATGTAGCAGACGGGACTAAAACAGGAGGAAGGTCTGTGAAAAAGTAGAAGCAGGTAGTTAAGACAAATTCCACTGACTGTTTAAATGTGTTTTTCAAACATCCCTGACACTGGAGCATACTTTTAAGACTATATTTATACTTAGCCATCCATTTTGAATTAGAAATCCCACTTCCCTCCAGTTTCTTTCATAGTGATACCAAATACATAACCAGATTTCCAAAGACTGATTTTCTTAGTGCTAATCCAATGTCATCCTGATCCTAAGTGTATATCACAGTAAATCTTTAAAAATGTAGTGTGTCCTCTGTTCTATATCTTAGAAGTTCTTGGCCTATTTGGCAGTCTTGTAAAACTTTTAGTAATTTTTCTCTCAATGCAAGGATGATACAATAGCAGAGGCTGAAATGGTAAGTCCCCTTAACATTTCAGTCAGTAGAAAGGAGGAAAGAAAGGACAAACACAGTCAAGAGAAGTCATTGTTTAGAAAATAATAAAATTCCACATTTATATGGTGCTTTGGAGTATTCCCAAGGTATTTGCACATATACCAGCTTTTCTGATATAAATCTATAAAGCAGGCAACAAGATCCATAGCCTCATTTTGCGTAGGAGAAAATCAAGATTCAGGGATGTGAAATGATCTAACCAAGGCCACATGCTTAGAAACAGCAAAAGAGCACGGATTGTCTGACTCATAAACCACGAAGCCTTCCCACACAGTATATATAAAATACTTAAAGGGTTTTACATCTCCCCATGCTTCTTCTCTGACTTCTTTGTTGTTTTCTATTTCTTCTTTGGCCATACAATGTCTTCATTCTTTCCAGGATATGCCGTAGGCCCTCTGCTCTTCTTCCTCTACATTAAGATTAATTTCCTTATTACCAACACTATCCAAGTTTTCTCCAACTCCATCCCTATAGTCATATCTCCAACTACCTACTGAATATTTCTCCTTAGATATCATATAGACCGTATATAACTCTGAGTGAAACTGAACTCAACATATATACCAGTAAACCTGCTTCTCTGCCTGTATTCTCCGTCTCATAGGGAAATGACATCGCCGTGAACTCAGTTGCCCAAGGAAAAAGTCTGGAAGTCTTCTTAGATACTTCTTACTCATTGCTCATGCCTCATGTCCAAGTACACATGCCACAGTTCTGGTGGATTTAACCTCTATAATATTGTCTATCACCTTCCCCTCTTCTCAATTCCTATTGCCTTCCTTCATCCCTTTATTTTCTCTTTCCTGGGTTATAATAATATTTTTCTAACTGGTCTGTCTTTAGTTTCTCTCTGATTTCTACTGCTCATAGCTGCCAAAAAATCTTTCTGAAGGTAAGTCTGTTTATGTAGATCCCACACCTCCATGGAGAACTTGCTGGTGCTTTCATGATAAACAACCACTGGCTTAGTTCCTAAGACCTTTCATGATTTTTGCTTCTAGCCACTTTGCTGACTCATACTTCCACCAGCTAGCTCACTCTTTGGCCATATGCAACCTTCACTACAGCCATGCTGAGCTACTAACAATTACCCAGCCTTATCATGTGGTTCTGTCTTCCAAATTGCCTGGAATTTATTCCTTATCATTTATTCCTTATCTCCATTACCTTTACATAGTTAATTCTACTCTTTTCTTTCCAGAACTCAGCTCATACATCACATATTCCAGAATACATTTCTCTGTTCATCTAATATACACGGCCCCCACTGTATTCCCATTTACTGAGTCACAAAATGTTCATACTATTCAATCCACTTATTTATTTTTAAAAGTTCTATAATACAGGAATGGTGAAAAGCATGAAAAGTCATTGGCATATTATAGGAAAACACAAAACTTTTTATACTCTCAACTTCTATAAGACTTCTGTACTCATTATACAACAACACTAAATTACTTCATTACTTCAGTTTTTTACATCTGTACATCAGCTAAAGAATGAACATTTTAACCTATAGTTCCCCTGTTGGAAACATTCGTATCTGGCAGTGTTGCCATCATTTTTTCTCTTCAGCAATGTTTGTGCAATTATTTTGATATATTTTTGAATGTTTTATTTTACAAATAATGTAAAAATTAGTAGAAAAGATAAAAATTAAATTGCTGATACGAATAAAAAATACTGGTTTCACAAATGTAATAAATTTGCAAAAAAGGAAGAAATCAGGAAATTTTTAGCTTCAGTCAGTCACTCACGAGAATTAAACTAGTCGACAGTGTTCTACTGCAAATAAAAGAAAAAAAGCTTTCTGTGAGTAACTGTTGAAAACATATTGTCTTAAAAGAAGTATAGTTATAGATTTCACAAATTTTTTAGCTTTGGGGAATGAGATATCCCTTGTAACTTGTAAGTATATTGTACAAATTTCATGCATTTCACTTTCATAGACCTGCTTCAGAACGCATTATATTTGACCACATGGGACTATTTGTATGTGTGAAAAATTGTAAGCAATCTAAATATGCATCAGTAGAATGGGAGTAAATTAACTGATGCCACACTGAGTAGAATATTATGTAGCCATTATTATGAAGGCTATGTAACAACCTGAAAACACAGTGATAATTTAGTAGCAAACTGAATGGTAAATTAGAATTCCATGCCTATTATTAATTCACAATATACAATAATATATCACACTGGGAAATTATTGAAAAGAAGTACACCAAATTCACAAAGCTATATAGTTTTAATAGCAGGGTTATGGACAATTCCCCTCTATATTTCAAACTCTTCATAATTGTCATTAATTCTAGAAGAAAAGTTTAGGAGGAGGTTATTTCTAAAAGCTCGGAATTTAGGAAGGAATGAACATCAATCGTAAATAAGATAAATGTAGTGGGACTTTGTAAATCCTCTATTGGAGAGAAAGCAAATTTTCAGTTGTAAGGAAGACAGATGAACATTAGGCAGAAGCATGATTTTACTGTCTATATTTGAAACTTAAATATGATGAAAAGAGCTGTGGGTAGATACTGAGTTGACAAGGGTTGAAATATGCTGGATTGTTCTCTGATCAGTTTGTTTACATTGGCAGCAACATTCCCCAGCTTTGTATGCTTTCAGCTTAGAGTTGACTAAAAGTTAAGTTGCCCAAGATCTGAGAAGCAGAACTGAAACAACGGCCATTACATTCTGATATCAACATTGGTTAAGACAAGGGTAGACAGATGCCAGAGTACTGGTGGGTTCCAGTTTGTCTTCCTCTCCTACTCAGCAACCAGCTTTCCTTCCCAACTGTTGGCCATAATAACCAATAGTGACCCCAAGCCTATCTATCACCACCATTTAGAATCAGAACTCAGAAAGGCAGTAGCCACAGAGAGTAAATAACTTTCCATAGATTTCTACACATAAGAAGCATGTGTAGGTGATCTGATGAATGGTCTAGCTGAGATTCAGCTGAACCCAGCACCTCTACCAGTCATGTGAACGGCCATCTGAGATGTTCAGAGGACCGCAGCCCCATGAGAGAACAGGAGCAAGAAGCACCCAATCATCCACAAGGAGACAGATGAATAACAGATGTGTTTTAAACCAATAAATTCAGGGGTGATTTGTTATACAGTAATAGATAACTGAAGTGATGACAAGGAGAAAGGAAAAGCCTTAAACAGCACAAACTGGAAGTCACAAGTGGACATTCTTTCTTCTCAGAAGAAACAGTATAAATAAATTATCATGGACCTGAAGGCCAAAGATTTAGAATTAAGTTACTCTTATTTTTATTTTTAATTTGGCTTCTTGAACATGAGAATTAAAATACAAATCTGAACACTACCCAAAGCACATTTTTATTAGGTTAAAGATTTCTCTTCCAACAGACATATAATCTTTAAGATACTACTAGCAGAGATGTGTCTGGTGAAAACTGAATACAAGCAAAACCTGTATAGATCAAGGATTTCTGTGTAATCATCGTCAAGCATTATGCTACCATTTAATCAACTTATTTTATAAAATGTCAAAAGCCAGTATGTAAGCTAAGGTAATGATTAACATATATTTCTTAAATACAGGTAAAAGTAAAAAGTAAATCATTTTAATTTATGGATTAAGAATGATAAATTCTGAAAAAAAATGTGCATTTTGTCTTACGTTTTTATTTTTTTCCCCAGCTTTATTGAGGCATAATTGGCATACAAAATACTGGACATAATTAATGTATACCATTTGGTGAGTTTGGTTTCTCAGGTCCCTCTAAAAGCAAAACTAACCTACACTACACTTTTCAGAGAAAATGTGAAAGTAACAGGATAGATGTTATACCAGGTACTGCTATTCCAGGTACAATTACACAAAAAGTCTGTCATACAGAGTGAAGTAAGTCAGAAAGAGAAAAACAAATACAGTATGCTAACACATATATATGGAATCTAAGGGGGAAAAAAAAGGTCATGAAGAACCTAGTGGCAAGACAGGAATAAAGACACAGACCTACTAGAGAACGGACTTGAGGATATGGGGAGGGGTAAGATGTGACAGGGTGAGAGAGTGGCATGGACAAATATACACTACCAAATGTAAAACAGATAGCTAGTGGGAAGCAGCCGCATAGCACAGGGAGATCAGCTCGGTGCTTTGTGATCACCTAGAGGGGTGGGATAGGGAGGGTGGGAGGGAGGGAGACGCAAGAGGGAAGAGATATGGGAACATATGTATATGTATAACTGATTCACTTTGTTATGAAGCAGAAACTAACACACCATTGTAAAGCAATTATACTCCAATAAAGATGTTTAAAAAATAAAAAAATAAAAAGATCTCTTTTTTGGCTGAGATACAGAAATAAAGAGAGAGAGAAAAAGAGGTGAATATAGCCTGAGAGATATTCCAAAATGTAGATGAAGAATATCCTTTGCATTTACATGATTTGGTCAAGGTGGTTCAATGGGAAAAATCATGACCCACACAACTGGAGTTCTGTGGTCTCAGTTTCAAAGACTCTATTTCAGGAAGGAATAGCAGTGGTTACCAGCACTGGCGCTCCCTTCTCATGGAGAAGACCAGAACAAGCAGAGCCATCTCAAACCTAAAGAGTATTCTTAAAAGAAAAAAAAAAAAAAAGATTTTAAAGCTCAGGCTCTCTTGCAGTTTCCTTGGTTCTTAAGAAGTTAGTAGTACTATACAGATTAAAATCTTAAAACAGGTACAGTTAAATTCTACAGGTCCTGCCAGTCAAACTAAATCCTTTCCTAACACTGATGTGAGGAAAGTGAACTATATACACTCCTTGGGGAATTAATCTCAAAGTTTTAATAAACTGGGCAGAGAATTACACAAGGACGTTTTAAAAATCTATGTCAGAAGAAGGATATAAAGCTTCTGTGCTATTTCTTTCTTAATATTTGGGGAAATTTTTCATCTACCCGTAAGAATGGGGTTGTATCCTTATGTCCATATAAAAGGATCAGACAGAAGAAAAAAAAGTTCACATCCTCCTCGTCATCATGTTAGTTGCAGATACATTAATCATAAGATGAGTCAGAGTTAAGCTGACTCAGTGTGTTCTTTTGTTTGTTAGCTCATCATTCCAAAATCTAAAGAACACTACAAATCATATGCGTTGACATTCTAAAGAAAACTATTCTGTGTAAGTTTTAAAGTTGTATGACAGATACAATCAGTAAAAAATGGGTTTCTGTTCTATCATTTCCTGTAGAAAAAAAGTGCAAATTTTCCTCAATTTGTGTTATTTCAAAACATTCAGTACTGAAAGGAACCCTGCCATGTAAGAAAAATGAAGTACAATAATATACCAAAAAAAGGTTTTCCAAAGCAAAATAGCCTAACACATTGAAAGTAATTTGATACTTTACAAGTAGTCCAAATGATTCTCTGTTTCATTGTTTCTTAGACCTAATATACCAGAATGCTGTTTGAACTACTACATTCTAAAGGAGATACAATGAAAGACCTTTACAACTTGGCGACAGCAGGCCTCCCCACCCTCTCACTCCCAATCTTAAAGGATAATAGTGTAATGCTAGATTTTTTAAATGGAGTTTTAAAAAATGTTTCCCAAAGACTCGGTCATTTGTCCATTTGTCATTAGAGCGACACAAAGAAATGTATGACAGAAAAACTGAAGAGTCCTCTAGTAGGCTTGAACTGAGTAAGTGATGGACATCTGGCCGTGAGGCACCAGGACACTATCAAGGACCTCTAAAGCTCTAAATTCCCCTGAGAACACTCCCCATCAAAAAACCCGTATCTTGACGGACAAAGATTAGCTCTCTTTTGGATTAAGGACCCAACAGAGTATTTAAAACCACATAGATAAGCCAACTTAATTGGGATTGGAGGTTTAGGGGGCAAACAAAGGGGTTTATAGCATTGAACTGGGTAAACCACGTCTTTATTTCTACCATATTATATGCTATATTCTACCATATGATAGTGTACTCTATCATCTGTCTGTCTAGCTAGCTACCTACCTACCTACTTACCTACCTATTTGCCTGCTAGCTAGCTAGCTAGCTACCTACCTATTTGCCTGCCTATCTATCTATCTATCTATCTATCTATCTATCTATCTATCTATCATCTAATGCAGCCAAATAAGGTAAAACAGACCAGGGAAATCCTCCATCATGAGAGGAGACAACTGTACCCATAGAATGCCAAGCAACCAACAAGTGACAGCCCATGGAAAAGGAGGCAAAAACTAGGCCAATTATACCCCTAGACCTTATGCTAAAGAGGCCGAGTCTTCTAAGCTCATTTGAGTCAGAGAAACTGTAAGTATCTGGGGCAAAGCAAATAACACAAACAGTACTTTTCTTGAAATGTGCTTATACCTTTGCAGCACTTAATGTAGCAGTGAGTGACTGGTCAGTATTTAAGGATTTCAAGATATTTATCTTGACCCCATATTAACACAACTAACAAAGGACAGCTTATGAATTTTATTTTCAAATAGCTTAGACAACCAAACACAGCAGTGGTCCAATGTCCCAAATAAATTAGATCACCAGATTCTTCAGTTTGAGAAAAGTTTATGCTATTTCAGCATGCTATTGCAAAGCTTGATTGATACAAAATAAAAGCTTTTGTCTGCCTGATTTGAGAGGAGTCAAGAATAGAAGTAAAAATCAGATGAAAACATTTTAAAACTGGCAAGCACCTTAACGTTATAATTGCCTGTGCTTAAAGACCCAAGATTCATCATGCTCTCAATACCCTAAAGATTTTCAAGTCAAGTACCTTCAGCGCCCCGCTTGGCTATCTATACTTTGCTTCACTTTCACTCATTCTTTCTTTCTTTTTCTTTTCTCTGTCTTAATGATAGATCTCAGAATGACTGCCACGCATCTTACCAAGCATCACCTGCTCCTTCCAGAGCCTGTGGGATGGTCTCCATGTTGATGCTGCAGCCCACTTATTTCCAAGTTCTGATCCCTCATCTTGGTAACTGCATAAAGGTTTTCTTCTCCCACTCTGGAACAGCATCTCCCTCAATTTTCAATACTAGTGCCTACTCTCTACCCAGGACTACAGTAAGTGTCAACTATAAGTTTTTTGTCTTCTTTAATAAACTCAGGAAAAAAAATCTTCCTGAGAATGAATAAATCATTTTAGTTCAATGTATAAAATGAAATCAAACTTTTCAATGTATTTTATGATTTAGGTTGTGAATTGAAATAAACATCTAAAAATATCTGCTGATTCAATAATAAGGATATGTAATAATATGTGAGCATGAGTTTTTTCATCTTCCAAATCAATCCAAGATAGCCTTTTTTACTCCTTCAAAGTGGGAAAAGACCGAGTGCCAATGGGATTGTTTATCAGGTAGACTATAACCTCCTCCAATTAGAAGTCAGTTCAGAAAAAAAAATGTTATACAATTGTTTATGTGTGTGTGCTTCTGTATACATACAAGTTCCACATCTTAGCTACCATACCTAAATAAAGAGCTACAAAACACAGCAAGATCAATTCAGATTAACTTTAACAACCTCTTTAGAAACTGTGGTGATTTTAGAATAATATTTTATGATCTGAGATGGCTTCTAGCCCTTCACTATTTATGAGAATCTTGCCCTTGAATGCTGAAGAGTTAATATCAGCTAAGTACATTCTCCTGAACAGTTGATGACTTGAGCAAACCATCTATTTTATCTTTAGGATTTCTTATTATTTTGGATCATTTATGTAGTCTTGTTCCAGAATTACCGATTTCCATCTGAACCGTAAAGCACAGGCGCGCGCGCGGAAATAATACCTTTGAGAAGACATAAATTCTCAAATAAGACAGTTGAGATTCCTTCAAAATTCACATGAATTATTTGGCTTTAGTGCCATCCCACATGTTTAAAACCATGTAAATCATCTCAATAAACCAGAAAAAGATGAAAGTTATGATTTCCTCTCCAATAAAATGTGAACTGCATGAACCTCTTCAATTTACACCAATGCTCATTGTGAGCAACTTTTTCAAGTTAGAGCCTAGAGGAAGAGCACAAAGAAAAATCTCAGCTCTGGCCACTGAGCCATGACTCCTGGACCCAACAAGCACACTACTTTTCAGCCAACGGTACCTTTGAGGGAATTTCTACCCACTTCACACTTCCAGAATTGGTTCAAGTAAGGTAAAAGGGCAGCCAGGCCTTTAAACAAACGGCTTAGCTTAGAAAGGATCAGTTTCATAGCCACGGATTTTGACTTTTCTTTTTAAAGAAGATTTTGAAGGCCTCTTTTGAAGTCTTTATTATCAAATAAATGATGACAATTTCTCTCTCTTACACACTTTCAGGCTTATAGAGGGTTTTCCAGATACTTTTTTCTTCCTCATTTGATAGACCTTGTGGCATCTGCCCAAGCCCAGTAGGTACTGTTATCTCTTCATCTACAGTGAGCTATCTGAACCTCAGATATTTTAGTTGATTTGTCAAAATCCACCAGAGAGTAAATGTCGAGGTCAGGACTGGGACCTGGGATGTCCAACTCTAATCCAGGGTTTGGTAGAGCCCAGTTCTTCTATATACACAAGTATATGTTTGCTCACTTCAACTGTTAAATGATATTTAGAAATAAGATGCTCCCAGAACTATGTTTTCAGTACCGACAGTTATTCATATTCCTCCTTAAGCACCTAATTTACCTCACAGAGTGGCTTGGGCCCAAGGGAGAGTCTGGGTCACTGATGTTTAGGGCACTGTGCACTCCCTAACCATTGGGTTTAATGTTTCCAATTTTATGATTCCAGGCTCAGTCCCACTTCTCCGCTGGATTGCATTGTCCTGAAATATGTTTATATGTACCCAGGGACTCCAGTAATGGGCCCATAAAAAATTCAATAAAGAAATGTTTTAATCAAAATACGCTGTCTAACATCACAGAGTCACCGGAATTCTCATTTAAAATTGGAGCACATCGTTGCAAAACGTTGATTGCTGCTGTAACCTCACTGGTTTCTAAATGCATTCCGTTCATGCTCTGCTGTTGATGGAACTGGCTACTGATGTGTATCCTCAGAAGAACCTTTTTTGTATAATGAATAAAGAATTTCAAAACATATGGAAAGGGCCTACCATCTCCCTCAGTCATGGTGCCAGAGAAACAGAGAAAGGGCAGCTGTGCCACTTCCTTTCGTTGGGTGCAATGATCATGTGAGCACCATGTAAGAATACTACATCTTTAAGAGGAAAAAAAATGTCCTCTTTTTTTCCCCCTGAGCAACTGCATGTGCACGTTTCTTAAAGCATCTTTTCTGTGCAAGCTGTAGGTCCTTTTCCAAGGTGAATAAAATCCCCACAAAATGCCTGCAAGAAGAGATGTTCCTGATGCTTCCCTTGGGCATTTGCTGAGCCAGCCAAAGTATGCACTCATGCTATAGATCACTTTGGCACCATTAAAGAATTACAAGGCATCACATGGTCTTGTAGGAATTAATCACTGCTTAACAGTATGTGCTCCTGTGTTTATAAAGTCGTTTGGAATATCTGCCTGTAACCAGTGGCTCACTGAATGGAGTATCTGCAGGTAATGAACCATGGCATTTTGCTATGGTTGAGCTAAAGAATGTCCCAACTGGCAATTAATATGATGGCAGCGAAATGTATTTATTTTAGGGAAAGTTAGAATCATAATTTGAAATTTTTTAATAAAGAGAGATCTGATTTATATCATATTTTGCCAATAGATCTTCACAAAGGAATTCAAGGTGGGACAGGACAGCATCCAAGATAAATGCCCTCTAACATTTTATAGCGAGTAACCCTTTAAAGGCAGCTCATATAGCCTTGTGCCTGTATTTTCCTTCAGGGACCCCTCAAAAATATTAACTAAAGAGTATATATTAAATTTCAGTTTCAAGTATTTGCCATCAATAAAGTAGAACTGCAGGTTATGGTCTGCTAAAGATTTAACTGCCCTAAAGAACCTCTGAAAAAAAAGAAAAATAAAATGAAAGGAAGTGAAAGAAAAAAGAAGAGAAGAAAAGAAGTAGAGACCAATAACCTTACACTGTACCTGAGTAGGTAGTAGCTGTTTAGTGGGTAAGGAATACAGTGAATATTAAGATCAAGTAAGAGAGTCCCTTTCTGGATTTCTCAAATATTACACAAATTTTCACTTATAAATATTTATCTTGCTTGCATGATTCAGATGATATACTCAAGCATCAATTAGCCTCCCATAAAAGACAAGATGTAGAAATGTGAGGATTTATGTCAGGCTGTCGAGCTGTGTGCTCCTAATTCGTTTCTCGTTCAAGTTGTTTATCATTATTGTACCTCATTTTTAAAGTGCTGAAGAAGGTTTTAAATAGATGCTTTTGGAATCTATATGTAACAAGTACTAGAATGAGGGTACTCCATTTCTACTAGCATCCTGGTATAAGCACTAACCAAATTATTGTGAATTTTATATAGCTGAGATAATGCTCATTGCTCCCATTTCTGGTTGTAAATTCATACCAAGAAAGGTACGAAATAGATAAGAAATAATTAGTTCATTTTCCTTTCTCCACTCTTCAACCTCCATGAATTATCACATTGCCAAATAATTAGGATATTGTTTCACATGTCTTATTTGCTTAGCAGTTGAAATCATTACCTACAAATTATGCAGGATTCTTTTTCTTTTTTTGAGCCTTTGATCATGCTAGATTAAAGAAATAAATTCAAAATCACCAGTAACTATAAAGATGTGCTCCATGTAATATCAAATTCTCCTGATTCAGGATTTTCATTTTAGTAGTTAACCTTTCAAGCAGGTCTCCTGGTTCCAAAATATTAGAAGTATTCGTTCATACTCTTTATTCATCGACTACTCTACCATCATCTTAATATGTATTGGTTATATCCTTAAAAAATTTCCTAGGTTAATGTGGGAAAAGGCACTTGTAAGAAATTTGTACAGAACGCTGACATATTGCTTTTGTTAGAAAATAAATGTCCAGTTGGAGTAGGAACTGTTTTCTTCCTTAACCAACGGGAGAGAGAGAGAGAGGGAGAGAGGAGACAGAGAGAGAGAGAGAGAGAGAGAGAGAGAGAGAGAGAGAGATTGAGAGGGAGAGAGAGAGAGCAAGCGAGAGAAGTCCTTTAAGGAAGTAAAATTTAAGAATGTCCAGGTCCATAAGAAGTTCTGGAGAAAGGTATGAGTTAACTTATCCAGGCCCTCTTGTGACCTATATAATCCCAAGATGTACAGTCTTTTAAAAATAACTACATATACATCAAATTAAAGATGAGAATACCTTAGTCTCTATCACTCTCCTTGAATCAAACCAGATTTTGCCTCTCGTTCTGTTTATATCTCCAATGTCGCCTTGGTTATCCAAAGGTAGACAGTCGACCCTGAAACTCTTCCTTTGCAAGCAGATTCAGGTGAGAAATGATTTCCTCCTGCTATTGAGACCTACCCCTTGCCATGAAATTTTGCTGCAAATCAAGAAAGCAATTTCCCATGTGATAATTTCATGCTTCAGTTCTACTGAATTTTCTGTGCTCTTTGAACCCTAATTTGGGATTGAAATTCCACTTTCTTGTATTAGGAGTGGCGAGGGAGAATGTCTGGAGATGGGTTTGTGTTTAAATGTGAGTCCTCCAAGTTGCTCGATGCCCTGGTCTTGGGCTTATGAAGAAAATGAAAATGACCTGGCTGCCACAGCACAAGTCAGAGTCACTTTCATTCCTCGCCTTCCAGCCTTGACTTGCTCTAATGTAATTTTGTCTGCTGAAGCAAGAGGTATGACCACTGTGTTATTATCTGCATTTTAGCTCTAAACTCCTCTGGCCTAACAGCACAGGGGCTCTCCCTCTCCAGAGCACCCCTCAATCTGATTATGCCTCTCTATGAAAGTGAGCTCTGGCCTCTCCACCTGCCCTTTCTGCCTCTTCGGCCTATATCCTGAATGTTCTAGCAAACTTTACTAATGCTACTGTTATGCCACATTTTTTTTTTTTTTTGCAATGCAAGGGTAAATAAAAGTTACATGCCTATCAGAAAAATCAAAAGTTTCAAAGCAAATATAAGTTCTCTCATCATCTCTAATTGTCACTTGCTGTGGATGTCAAACTGACAGAGTAGCAGAATCTAATTTCCTTGTTTGATTCACCATGAAATTAAACTGAACTGACAATTTTTATTTTCACCTGGCAAATTCATCCGACACTATTTAAATCTAGCTAATCAAGTACAGTTATCTGCTGTGCACACTCATCTCCCCTACCACACCTCTGATTTGCAGTATCCCACTTCCTGGACTCCCTCAGACAGCCGTGCTTTAGATTACATTTACAGTTTTAGAAGGTGTAAAGGAATGCATGGACATAGTTAGCCAAGGTGCCAGCAACTGTATCATGTCACAAAATTACTACTGAAAGATGAGAAAAATAAGAGTAAAAAAACAAAACACTGCTCAAAACCCCAACCAGTCAGGTGGTCTGGCGAAGCCTGTGCTCAGTAGAGTAGAAAATATCATTCTGAAGTTAACTGACCTTTAGGAAAAAAAACTGTTTAACCTCTGTAAGGAATAAACATCACCATTCAGAAATAATATTGTAGTAGGAAGTGCCAGATACATATTTTTCTGACGAAATGAGGCCATCTGGCAGTGTGGGAGTGGCAACGGATAGATGAACTATAATTTGAGTTTCAAAGATAAGGAAGGCTCCACATCCTGGAGCCATTATACAATGTCCCGAGGTTAAGGATAGGATGTATGATACTGTAGGGCACCAAAAAAGGTATGTGTCTCGCCATGTAATGGTTGGCCATTACCAGCAACTCTCAAAGAGTAACTTCAAGGATCATCAATGAAGGAAAGAAATTAACTTATTGAGTCCACAGAACATTAAATGGGTTTCTTGATGCCTGAGTCCAAGAGGAGTTGCACATTAGCTGGACCCAAAGCTACGAGTATTATCATGTCATCACCCCGAACAGATCTTCAGGTCCAGGCCCATTTCTGGATTTTTACAATGATTTATCACAGACATGTGTCTGACCTTTCTTTGTTCTGGAACTGAAGTGAATTTTCATGGGTTGAATATCAGTCCCAGGACATCTTCAAAGATGAACAGAGGCTCTGGGTTGATTCCACATTTGAGACAAAAGCTAAAAGATTTCTATATGTTAACAGAATCAGAGTAAATATGTGGATCAACCCTTATAAAAATGCATACTAGGCAAAAACATCAGCATGCAACTTCAGAAGGGCATTCATGGACTCCTTGAAGCCCTTACATTAACTAAACATAACCATAGCTACAATTTTTTGAGCATTTTCCACATGCTAGACACTGCTAACACCTCAGAGATATCAGCACACCATCTGGCCTGGCCTCTTCAGCCCTGTTGGGGAGGATCATTAGATTAAAAACTCTAGGCCACTCACTCTGGAGGAAGTCACATGAACTTGCTCTTATGACATGCTACTCAAGTACAAATAAGTACCTGCAAAGTAGGAGTGGCTGCCATTGTAACTTTGAAGGTCCCTATCTTAAATCACTTACTGTTTTCATTGCTCCCAACATCTTAATATATATAACGTATTTCTCTTTATAGGGAGTCAATCAGGCATGTTCACTGAATCTCAGTAACAGCAATTCTGGAGAAAGACTGGTTGCATCTGCATTTCCCACAGGTTTCCCCAAATGATTTTTGCATCTACCATATAACTTAAGTTTCTTTTGAACCACACCAAATATATTCCTCAAGTCATTTTTTTTCAACAGCAGGTGCAGCAACTTAAGCTTATTTGTATTGTTTAGATCCTTACAGCCCTGAAAGAAGACATTATTATCCCCATTTGATAGAGTGGGAAGCAAAGGCCCAGAGAGGCTGAATAACTTCCCCTTGTCCACACAGCTCATGAGTGGTAAAACAAGATTTAGAATGCAATTTGGCCTGACTTTAAAGCCCAAGTTCTGAATTTCTGTGCTCTAGTGCTGTAGACTGCAGGGTAAGAACCTCTGCTTAACAACATTGGTGTATTGTAAAATTTATGAGACATTATCAAACATTAACTAGAATAGAATGAGCAATAAGAAGTTGACCTTAAGCATCTCATTAAATATCCAGGTTATTTCAGGCTGAGAAGTAAGATTAGAGATTTCATTTCGCAAATCCCATCCCATTCACTGCCAGGAATACCTTCCACAAATCTCTACCCAGTCTGTCGGTTCTGTTTATTGGAAGACTTTGTGATTACCTATGGCCAACCCCAACAAAAAGGCTGGATCCAAGGAGAATCTGCATCCCAAAGGCTTAAATCTATATTTTTTGCACAGCATCCATGCTATTCTTAGGATAAATATGAACTATGAAAATACTTCCTCCTAGCAAACAGGACAGAATGAGCTGCATGGAAACCCAGTGATCTAACCTTAAGGAGCATGTTTAGGGGATAAAATCAAGAATCTACACAGAAGCAGCATGGGTAAGTGCAGGTGACGTTACAGGAGCAACTGCTAAAAAGCAGAAGAGAAGCACTGGAACCAATGGCATTGAGTGGTGGCAGATGACGGAGGTCTTGGAGAAAGTTGAGACCTGTAGGAGCAGCAGAACAAGGGCTGTCAGGACGTTTCTGAGGAACAACGCCAGATAAAGTGATCTGCCAAAGACTACAAGAGGGCAAGGAGGGAAAGAAAAAATGCAGGGCCTCTTGATGTTCTGTCCTCACTGCACGATAGGTTATGGTTGGGGAGAAAGGACAAGCAAGAGCAGATCTTTTGAGAACACTTCCCTACAAAGATCATTCCCAGGGAGGAACAAGTAGTCACGTGACTACAGACGCATGTGCAGTTACGGAGTGAGCCCAAGGATGCTCTTTCTCAAGTACCTGTATGCTAAGTCATTAATATTTCTTTCTAATCCATGTGTGGATACTGGACATGGAATTCTAGAAAGAACTCCATAACGAGGATTCAGATAAAGAAACAGAAATAACTCTGGGTTTTTTTCCATTGGAGATACTGATACCCAAGCACTCTTCCTACTTTTTTAAAACAAATTAAAACATTATGAAAAGGGATATTATAGCATAGTACAATATACTTACCATTTTAGTGAAAGCAGTGGGCAAGTTCAGTCAAGGCCCAGGAAGTAAAATGTGAAACTCAATTACTGAGGAGGAGAAAAATTTGATCACCTACTACATGTTTTAAGAGCAGGTAAGAGCTACATCTGGCAAAAGTCTAAACACAACGTTTCTTCCAGTGTAAATTGTGAGAAGACCAGAGAGTGTTTCATGGGCAGCCGTCATTACGCATACTAATACTCAAAGTTGGAAAAGGATACAAGGGAGTGGAGGAGACGCTCACAGGACAAAGTTAAATGAAGAAACCAAGGAAGCACCTACTTTTAAGAACTAGGGAAAAACAACAACAACAACAAAAAACAAAAACAGGAGCTCCAGAGGTAAAAGCCAAGTTATGGAATAAAGGAGGTAAATACAAAGTGTAGGCTTGTGCTACTCAAAGTACCAGACCCAGATGTGGGAATGTAAATCAAGCCACTGTGTCTTTGAGAAAGTTGTGCCATTACTGCTACTACTACCATTTAAAGAAAAATAATCATATTAGCCCAAAGAGCCACGCTAAACAGTGGGCTTAGTGATGTAGTTAATTCACATTCTGTTGAAAACTCCTATCTCCTCATGGACTGCCAACAAAACTAGTTACAAACAGTTCTGGGGACCACATGTTGAAAAGGACTGGTTTCAACTTCAAAAGAGAAGAGATTGTCAACAAAAGTCTGGAAGGGCGAGCAGACTGCCAAGTGGAGAGCAAACAACATCAACACCTGAGGCAGGAGAGAAGACATAGCTTTCACAGAAGGATGCTACAAAGGAAGAAAGTCATTAGGAGAAAGGGACAGAGAAAGGACACTTAAGGAGAGACAGAGGAGAAGAATGATAACTTCTCTGCTCATGTAGGGAGCGTGTGGATAGAACAGAGAGAGAGGCTGTCATTGCTGAGAGAGAGGGTACACGGGCCTTTGGATGTTACTCCAAGTAGCTAGTGCAGACTAGAAAGAAGGGCTTCTCACTTTCAGGATGAGTTGGTAAAGGAAAACTTGAGGACTATTGAGAAGGTTCCAAGTATATTTTTAGAGTAAACCATTGTTCTAAATATCACTTTTAAGATGATTGGTTAATATAATTTATAGTCAAATATCACACTGAAGACTTTTACCACTGATATAAAGTATAGCTCTCATTAGTTTAGGAGTACCTGCACCCTGAAAATGGTTCTTGGCACAGATAGTGATAACTGATTATATTCATTTGCTAGGGCTGCCATAACAAAGTACCACAGACTGGATGGTTTATACAACAGACATTTATTTTCTCACAGTTCTAGAGGCTAGATCAAGGTGTCAGCGGGGTTGGTTTCTTCTGAGACTGTTCTCCTTGGCTTCTAAATGGTTGTCTTCTCCCTGTTTCTTCACACGGTATATGTCCATGTCCTAGCTTCCTCTTCTTTTAAGGACACCAGTCATATTGGATTAGGGACCATCTAATGACCTTATTTCAATTTAATTACCTCTTTAAAGGCCTTTCTCCAAAGACAGCCATTTTCTGAGGTACTGGGGGCCTAAGGCTTCAATATATGGATTTGGGGATCATAGCCCATAACACTGATAAAGCTCCAACCTACTGTGAAACCTACTGGATAAAGCTCCAGCACTGTGAGCACACCATGTCACGTGCAACCGTGCTCCCTACACATGGTTGTGACTAGCACAGCACATTCCAAATGGAGTGGGAGGTAGGTTTGGGGGCCTCAGTTCATTTGGGCTAGCTGGATGGTTTTGAACCACTTCCCCATTCTTTTTCAAATTCTCTTTGAATCAACCATCAACTTTACGATATTTCACATTGAAAATAAGATTAGAATACGGACCCACATATCCAAAGGGAAAAGTTGGGTGAAGTAATGAACAGAGTCTAGGGTTATGGGTGGCACAGCTCAGGTCAAAGCAGCTTACACAGGACCACATGGTAAATTTGAGGGATTTGGGTTCTTGATACCTTTCTTAATCCATTGCAATTAAACACATGGCTACATCCTCTTCAAAAAATCCAAGACATATTTCAGAAAATTCGGAACTTGCAGTCTATAATTTAGACCTCTAGCCATCAAAATCCAATGTACTTACTTCAATGAACCCAGATATTTGAAGCTTTTTATGTCTACCCTATATTCCACTGGACTAGCATGCTTATCTTCTGATGTCAATTAGATGATGTCATGGCTTTCCTCTACCTTTGGGGCATTTCTTCCCCATTCAATTAGTTCTCTTCTGTAGGCAAAAATTTTATCGAGGTATCCCACTCATTGAAAGATGTTATTTCATTTGCAATAAGTAGGAGCAAGCGCTTAAAGTGATCAGTTTGGATGAGACCCATCAGAGTTGGAATCCTTCTGCAAGGCTTATGCGCAGGATTTTATTTTACTCCATTCCCTTTATAGAGAATACCCAACCTGCTCTGATTCTTTGCTCATTAACAGCTTAAATCATGCAAAATGTTAAAAGTCACTGTTGCAATGGTATTTGATAGAGAATTTAAATTAGACCATGGAGAAAAATGACAGTACTCCTCTAAGGCTGTATGATTCATTTCTTGGTACCAAACCAGGAGTTGAAAATGCAATGCAATTTTATAATGAACAGAAGCACTGCCTCTGGCCCTCATACAACTCCAAAAATAGTTAGAACAAGGCTGACCAAAATTCAGAAGGGTCTTATGCATATATATGTATAATATAAATATATTACTCTCTCTATATATTTTCCCCCCTTTCTCCCTCCCTCCTTCTGACTCTCTTTCCAACTTTGGGACTCTCTATCCCTCTGTTCGTCTCTTGGTCTTCTTCTCACTCCCTTTCTCTCTGTCTCTCTTTTTGTCTCTGTCTCTATTACTCTATCTTATTTTCTTATTTTCAACTCTGCCTATGCCTCCTCTGGGTCTCTCTTTGCCACTTACTCTGTCTCTCTCTGTCCTTTTCATTCTCTTGCTGCCCCTTGGTCTGTATGCCTCTGTGTCTCTTTATTTCCTGCCTGTCTTGTTTTCTTAACTGCATACCTAAGTCTCTTTTACTATGTGAATCTTTCTTTGTTCCCATAACAGACTCTCTCTCTCCCTTTCCTTCCCCCTCCCTCTCCCTCCCTCCCTCCCTCCCTCCCCCCCCCCCCCCTCTCTCTCTCTCTCTCTCTCAGCAGTGTTTAGAGCAATTCCATTTTGATATATTCCATTTTTTGTAGAGAAGCTATTTCTCCAGAGGCTTGCAACTCCCCTCTGCTTGCTGGAGGAGTTCTTTCTTGTCTCTTCTCTCCAAGCCTGTGCGTGGATTTCACGGATCATCCAGCAGAGGAAGTACAACCAGCACTTTCTACACCTCTTCACCCTGGAAGCTAAATATATGCTCTTCTTTCAGACTTAGCTTAGCTCAGTGTGAAACCTGCCAGGAGGGTCTCAGATCTTCACCATAGGTGGTTTGTCCACAGCGAGTCTGCTGAAGCCATCCTCTGGGCTTTTGCTATTTTTGCCATTCTAAGAGACTTCTGGGTTACTTAACATAAAGCCCTACACAATATTTCAGTTTTATGCTTCAGTTCTAAACTTCATGATAGAACTCTAAAGGATGAATAAGCTTGTCGGGTTTGAAGAAGAGAGATTATGAAAAGGATTTAGGTTTAGACTTTTGAATAGGGTAAGGGGCTTGATGTGGGACAGAGGAAATTAGGGGCCAGAAAAGCAAGGAAGAAACCCTTTATGGGCAAGTGTGCACATTAGCTGAGAAGTGGTGTATTTTGTACTTTTTGTACAGTTAATTGCATAGTTGTTGGGAAAAATAAAACAGCGCTATCATCACGTTACTGTATAATTACCATTGTTTCCTAAGAAGTTACTATGTAGTTACTACATTATTACAGAAAAATAAAACATGTTATTTCGTGGTAACTATGCAATTAGTTCATGTCACTACCAAATGTACACTTAACTGAACCAACAAAGACATAAAATGTTCCATTTTTTCCCTCTGTGCTCATAAGTCATAATATTGTCCCTCTTTTCGAAATGACATAATGAATCAATGTACTAACATGGGAAATATGCAGATTATGCTTTTTCATCATTTTTCTTTTTCTGGTAAGCAAATGAATTCCTTGGAAACTACAGATGCAAAATAGTTAGCATGCCAGATAGGCAGGCAAACAAACAGATTCTATCAAGCAAATCTGCATTTAATGAGCTGGGAACAATGAGTCCATTTGGGGCTGTGGTTAGGAAGGGGTACCTTGGCGAGCCAAGGGCCTTGGTGGCTAAAAGGAATGAGAAAAGAATTAAATACATTTCCTTCTATGTTGCCTGCAGGCTGAAAGCACAGCAAACAAAAACTGGTACCATGTTATGTGTACATTCACAGAAGAACTTCAGTTTCTGTTGCACATACTGCGAAGGAAAAATGCAGTGTTTCAATATTTAAATCAGTTCTATAAAAAGCAGACCACTTGGTAAAAGTTTGAATTCCCCCTCAGAAGTTGGTCTGATAGTACAAAAGAGATTTAGTTTTATAGAGAGGGGGTATGCAGTATTCTTTGTCAATGCCAGCATAGCTTTTATACTCAAAGCCCTCTGTACAATCATCTTTCTATGAAGCTAATTGCAAACTGCTTCAAATAATGAGAAAGAGTACGTTTATTGTAACTAATTGATTTCCAATACTTAAAAATTAATTGGGCAGAACAGGTCATTCCAAGCTTTCTTTGAGTCATGTTTTAATGGGCTCTGAATTTAAGGAATTAATGGATAGATTAGTATAATTTATTTTTACATTTGTTTTTTTCTCAAGAAACAGTTTTAAAATTCTCCTGGGAAGAAACCGTACTCTTATTCCTTTTCTCAACCCTTTCCCTTTTACTGCACAACACTGAACTCACCTCTTCTTTATTTCTAGCAGGAAAATGCCTCAGCTTCCTAGCTGTTCTGACTTTAAATTCTAATCATGAAAGTAAAGCGTCACAGGGATCATGTGAACTCACTAGTAAGTCTTCAAAGTATACCAGCCACCCTGTTTGATTGACAAAAAGATACCTGGGGAAATTGTCTTTGTCCTCTCACATATACAGTACTTATATTTATATGCAGATTTCATAATTCATAGCTGATGTGTTATTTTTGGAAATGTAGGTTGAATTCAACACCAGTTTCCATTCTTTGTATTAGCACATACATATAAAGACTGTTCACAAAAGGAGGAAAGCAAATAAAAAACTTTCATCAATGAAGCAGTTACCTAAATTCCTGGTGCTCTAATTCAACAACTGTCAGTCATGAACATATACGTGTATCCTTTTAAAGGCAAGATAATCAAGTACCAATGATCATCTTTATTCAAGATAGGTCACAGAGATTCAGATTCCTTAAAGGCAGATGCAGATAGAATTAAACCTAAGTTTATATGTGATTAAAGCGGGGCTGCTGTGTCTTTCTCATCTTTCACCTAACCACCCTTTCCGGGACCCAACTTTTAGGACTTTTATTACACACCAAACACAATCACTCAGTTAAGCATCACCCCAAAGCATTTGTTCGCTGTCAAGTATAAAGAAAACATCTCATTTTTTCACAATGAGAAGCACGGTATTGTAGGCGGAATTCTAAAATGGCCTGCAAGATTTCCCACCTCCCTGATGCACATGCCCTGCATAATCCCTAGGACTGCCAGTGTGATGGGTTTTACCCAATAACCGGTTATGTTAAAATAAGGAGATTATCCAGGTGGGCCTGACCCAATCACATGAGCCCTTTAAAAGATAAGGCTCTTCTCCAGCTGGTCACAGAAAAGGAGGTCAGACAGATGTGCTCCCACTGGCCTAGAAGAAAGCCGGCATCCATGTATGAACCATCCATGTACAGGGGTCCCATGGGAAAGAACTGCAGATGGTCTCTAGCAGCTGAGAGTGGTCCCCAACCAACAGCTAGAAGGAAAATGGGAACCTAGAGTCCTGCAACCACAAGGAAATGAGTTTTTCCTATAACCAGTGAATTTGGAAGAAGACTCCAAGCCCAGATGAAAATGCTGACCTGTCTCTAACACCTTAATTTTAGCCTGGTGAGACTGAACAGGCAATCCAGTCATACCATGCCAGATACTTGGCCTACAAAAAACGTGAGATAAAAAATTTCTGTTGTTTTAAGCCACTACATGTGTAGTACTTTGTCAGACAGCAATAGAAAAATAATACAACTGGAAAGAAAGCATGTGACCCTTGAATCTGGAAGACTTTTTCACGCTTACACTTTTCATCCCAGACATTTTGGAGATACACTATTGAGGTTGTGGCACCACATTAGCTTTTCTCTGGCAAAGTGTCAGCTACAAGATTCAATATTAACTGGCCATTCCTAGTATTTAAAGACTTCGTGACCAAGAAGAAATTTCTAATAGAACCAGAGTTCCCCCAAGAGTATCCACGTGCTCTGTCCATGTAAGTTCTTTTATGAAAGGAGCCTGTTTCCACTCAAACTATCATGTTTCTTATTTAGAAAAGTCTAAATAAACACTTCATGAAGCCCATTGCCAGGGCTTTGTTTTGTTGGAAGCATCCACTAGGCTGAGAGTGTAAATGACTGTACTCTCTGGGACGGTATAATTCACAAAGGAAGGAGAGAAAAATGCAGCTTTGCATTAGCCCACGTCACATTTGCGAAAGTCACAAAAAGGATAAGGTTTCAGCTCACACAGTTGATGGTGCTTTGTTAAAAGGGCTAGCCCATCAAACTCCCACACAAGAACCCCAAGAGGAAGCCTGAGTTTGGCAAACATGCAAAGGCACACAACACTGTGTTTTCATTAGTGTCACTGCAGATAAAGACATTACAACAATTTTTGTGAAGATGAAACCATGGATAGACTGTCGTTTAGAAATAAGTACAATTACACTGTCCTAAAGGTAAGTCATATTACTGTATGTGCAGCATCCCAAATTGAGTTGTCACCTAAGTGCTTATGTATGTTTAGCCAGGAAGGCTGCCTGTCACTTGTCATCAGGTCGTGCCTCATTGAAGAATTTGGGGTGGAGGGGAGCTTGTTGTTCTGTTGTGGTCTATTTGTTTTTTACATATGAACTAAATAACATAAATAATGTGTATGTGTTTTGTTTTATAGTGAAAGCATCTGCTTTTCCATAATACCTTTATTGAGATATAGTTAAAATATCATAAAATTCACCCTTTTAAAGTGTAAATTTTAGTGGTGTTTGGTATATTCACAGAGTTGTGCAGCCATCCCCACTGTCTAATTTTAGAACATTTTCATCACCCCATAAAGAAACCCTGTGTCCACCCAGTAGCAGTCACTCCCCATTCCCTCCTCCCAGCCCCTGGTAACCTCTAATCTAATTTCTGTCTTTATAGAGCTGCCTATTCTGGACATTTCATATACAAGAAATCATAAAATATGTGGTCTTTTGTGTCTGATTTCTTAGTATAATATTTTCAAAGTACATCTATGTTATAGCATAAATCAGTACTTCATTCTATCTTAAGACCAAATAATGTCTCATTGTATGGATATACCACAGTTTAACTGTTCATCTGTTAATGGACATTTGGGTTTTTTCTACTTTTTGACTGTGATGAATAATGCTGCTAAAAACATTCATATACAAGTTTTTGTGGGGGTCTATGTTTTCATTTTTCTTGGGAATGGAATTGTTAGATTATATGGTAATTCCATGTTTAACATTTTGAGGAACTGGATAACTCTTTTCCAAAGTGGTTGCACCATTTTGAAATCTGACCAATAATGTTCAAGGTTTCCAATTTCTCCATATACTCACTAACACTTGTTATTATCTGTCTTCTTTCTAGACATCCTAGAAGGTATGAAGTATTACCTCACTATGGTTTTAATTTATATTTCCCTAATGGTCAATGATGTTGAGCATCTTCTCCTGTGCTTATCGGCTGTTTGCATATCTTCTTTGACTTAATGTCTATCCCCGTCTTTTGCATATTTTTTAATTGGGTTACTTGTCTTTTCATTGTTGAGTTGTGCAAGTTCTTTATATATTCTGGATATAAGTCCTTTACCAGATACATATGATTTTCAAATATTTTCTCCCATTCTGTGGGCTGCTTTTTTATTTTCTTGATGCACAAGAGTGTTTATTTTGATGATATACAATTTATCTATTTTTTTTTTTTTAGTGTTGTTATTGCTTGTGCTTTTTGTGTCATATACAAGAAACCATTGACTAATCCAAAGTCATGAAGATTTCTGCCTAGGAAAGTTCATAGCTTTAACTCTTTTATTTAGGACTGTGGTTCATTTTCTGTTTATTTTTGTATATGATATAAGGTAGGGGTCCAATTTCAGGCTTTTGCATGTGGACATCCACTTGTCCCAGGAATACTTGTTGAAAAGACTATTCTCTACCATTGAATTTTCTTGGCACCCTTATCAAAACTCAATTGGGCATAAATATATGGACTTATTTATGGACTCTCAATTGTATTCCATTGATGAATATGTATATCCTTATGCCAGTACCACACTTGCTTGATTACACTATCTTTGTAGTAAGTTTTGAATAGGGAAATATGAGTCCTCCAAGTTTGTTCTTTTTCAAGATTGTTTTGGCTCTTCTGGGTCCCTTGCCATTTCCATATGAATTTTAGGATCAACTTGTCAATTTTTGCAAAAAACTGCAGCTGAGATTTAGATAAAGGTTGCATTAAATCTGTAATGCAATTTGGGGAATATTGTCATCTTAACCACATAAGTCCACATAATCCATGAATATGAGAAGTCTTTCCATTTATTAGATCTGCTATAATTTCTTTCAAAGATATTTTGTAGTTTTCAGTGTACAAGTCTTATATGTTAAATTTTAAAAATTGTATTATTTTTTGTTATTGTAAATGAAATTATTCTCTTAACTTCATTTTCTAATTGTTCATTGCTAATGAGAGCAATGTGTTTTTAGGAGAATATGACTGTTTAATTCTAGGACACTACAGCCATGTCAAAGACATTCTTCACAGCTCTATCGTAGTCGTGTTACACTTGCAAGGAATTTTGTGTCTTTCTATCTCTGTTTCTCACATAAAATACCTCCTGATTGTTAACTAATGAGAACATTTCCTTTAAAAAAGCTATAAATATAGTAGCAACTATCTATATTTTTCATTCAGGCAACACACGTATGCCAGGCACTGCTCTAGGTGCTTGAGACACATAAGTGCTTGAGATAGATATATCAGTGAACAAACCAGCAAAGATCCATGCTTCCTTGGAGCTCACCATTTTTATGTCCAGCACTGGTTCAGAGTTTGAAGATGAAAAATAATTACTAAGGATCTTATTTTTCCTTGAGAAAACTGCAACGTGATTAAGATAGTGAACAAAGTAGTGGACTGACATTTGCCATGGACATAATTGTTGCATGTACATACACACTGTTTATTTATTAACTCATTTAACTATATTTACTAATGAGTAAGATCAAGGACCTATGCTAAGCGCTGATTAAAACATGGCCCAGAGCTCAAATCGCTTGCATTTTAAAATGAGAGCTGTAGAGTCAAAGCAATGCTAATAGATGGTATAAGATAAGCCACAAATAAAATGTCGAATGATTTTGGAGATGAGAGATCACATGCAGCTATACTCATAGACGTGGTGAAATTTAAATTGAGATTGTATGATTAAGATTTGGATAAGCGAGTATTATGAGGTGGAGCTGCATTATAAAAAGAAAATTATATGTGTGTGTGTGTGTATATATATATATATATATATATATATATATATATCCTTACTTGTGTAGTCTAATTATATGTATATATATGTATATATATACACTTGTGTAGTCTAATTTTATGTATATATGTATATATACACTTGTGTAGTCTAATTATATGTATATATGTATATAGACATGTATGTATATGTTTACATGTATATATGCATATGTGTGGTATATATGTATATATACTTGATAGTCTAATTGTATGTATATATGTGTGTGTGTGTGTGTGTGTGTGTATATATATATATATCTCCTTACTTATGTAGTCTAATTTAATCCTGTATGAAGAAGAGATGATGAAAGAGAAGAGTACATGTAGGGAAAAGAAGAAGGAAAGAGAAAAGAAGAGGTTAAGTAAAGGGAAGTGATGGAGACGCATGAAAAACAGGAGGAGAAGAAGAGTGGGGAAGGGCTAGAAAGAGAAGGAGGGGACAACTAAAGTTTTTTTAGTATATTCTACATGGAAGACACTGAACTGGACACTCTGTATGAATTCCTTCATTTTCTATTCAGAAAAGTCCAAGAAAGAAGGTATTATTCATTATAATCACCAGTTTACAGATAACTAAGGCCTAGATAAGTTAACACATAACTTACTCAAAGTCTTGTATTTAGTAAGTTAAAAAGGCAGAATTTATTCCCGAGTTTGCCTACTCAATTATATTTTCTTCAGGTAGAAAAATTACTGCAGGTTAGGGTTTAAAACAAGAAGGAAAATAATCTTCACGAAATCCTGGGCAATCCTTACCAATCATATTAAAGTCAGAAGCCAGTGAATGAGATCACAAAATAAGGCACTCATTTCCCGTTCTTCTACTCCCAGCACCTAGTACAGTGCCAAACACATTGTAAAGGTATAGTTATATTTGAAAACCAGTGATACTTTGAAAAAAATAGGAAAAGGATAAAGATCATTGAGTAGCATCACAGAAACCAAGCAAGCCTCAAAAAAAAAAAAAAGGTGATGAATTACATCTAATGCCACAGAGACGGCAAGAAAAATGAAGACTAACAAAAAACTGCTAAATTCAACAATTAAAAGGACTTTTCATTCTCTTACTGGTGACATTATTCATTTATTTTTGTTTTTCTTTAATCAATTTTATTGAAGGATAATTTACATGTAAAATTAGATCTAGTAAAAGGGTACATTTTGATGAATTTTGATAGTTGTATACCTTATAAACCACCATAATCAAGATACAAAATAGTTCCATCACTCCTCAAATATTCCTTACATAATGGTGTCTTTTAATGATAGTATTTCTTAGTTTTAACATAGTTCAATTTTGATGAAGAGAGTGTCTTTTCATGAACAGAATTTCTTAGTTTTAGTGTAGTCCAATGTACCAATTTTTCCTTTATAGTTAGTGGATCTTGTGTTCTGTTTAAGAAATGGTTCCATACTACTCAGTATGGAAGTTCCTTAAAAAACTAAAAATAAAGCTACCATATGATCCTGCAATCCCATTCCTGGGCATATATCCAGAGAAAAACATAATTCAAAAAGATACATGCACCCCAATGTTCATTGCAGCACTATTTACAATAGCCAAGACATGGAATCCACCTAAATGTCCATCGGCACATAAATGGATAAAGAAGACATGGTACATATATATTGATGCAATGGAATATTACTCAGCCATACAGAAGAAAGAAATAATGCCATTTGCAGCAACATGGATGGACCTAGAGATTATCATACTACGTGAAGTAAGTTAGAGAAAGACAAATATCATACGATATTGCTTATATGTAGAATCTTTTTAAAAAATGATACAAATGAGCTTATATACAAAACAGAAATACCCACAGACATAGAAAACAAACATATGGTTACCAAAGGGGAAAGGGGGAGGAGGGATAAATTAGGAGTTTGGGATTGACAAATACACACTACTATATATAAATAGATAAACAACAACGATCTACTGTATAGGACAGGGAACTATACTCAATATTTTGTAATAACATATATATATATAACTGAATCACTTTGCTGTACACCTGAAACTAACACAACATTGTAAGTCAACTATACGTCAATTTAAAAAGAAAAAAGAAATCTTTCTATATCTCAACTTGATGAAGAAATCCATGCATATTATTTTTAGAAGCTTTACTGTTTTGATATTCACGATAATCTATCTGTAATCCAACTATATACATCGGCTGAAGAAACTGAATAAAAATAAAATGTGTACAGCTATTAAAATGACTAAACTTTTAATGTCAACTTGAACGTTCATCATCAGATGAATACATAAACCTGGTATACTCATAAAATGGAATATTACTCAGAAATAAAAAGGAATGAAATTTTCTTTTGAATGAATCTTAAAATAATTATGTTGTGACAGAGCCAGACACAAAAAGCACACTTGCTGTGTGATTCCATTTATATAAAATGGTTTAATGAAAACCATAGTAATAGAAAGCAGATTAGCAGTTGTTTGGGGATAGAGCAAGCAGGATGGAAAGAATTATAACAGCACACTATGAAGCTTTCTGGGGTGGTGAATATGTTTATTATCTTGATTGTGGTGACAGTTTTATTAATGTATTAATATGTTAAAACTCATAAAATTATATACTGAAAACAACATGTACAGTTCATAGTATATCAATTATGCCCTAATTAAGCTGTTAAAAATAATTAAATTGTGTATCTTCACACAACAGAACATTAAACAGAAATGAAAAATTTTAAACTACAGCTCTATGTGGCAACACAGATAATTCTTAAAGCATTAAGCAAAGAGGCCAGACAATAAAAAATACATAGAGTCTGAAGCTTATTGTGGTAATCATTTCTTGATGTATATAATTCAAGTCATTATGCTGTACATTTTAAAATTATATGGTGCTGTATGTCAACTATATCTCAATAAAACTGGAAGAAAAAATAATTTTAAAAATTAAATTAAAAAAATAAAATGGGAGAAAATACATAGAGTCTGATTCCACTTAATATGAAGTTCAAAAGCAAGCAAAACTAATCTATGGCATTAAGAGATACAACATTGGTAAATCTTGGGAAGAACAGAAGAGGTAGAAATCGGGAAGGAGCATGAAGAGAGCCTCTCAGGAGATGAAAATGTTCTATATAGCAGCATAAACAAAGTTTAAAGTTAGTTATTGATTGGGAGAAAATATCTGCAAGATGTGCAAGTGACTATAAAGTTTTAGAATACAGAATAAAGAAATTTACATATATAAGAAAATTACATCCCATGTTTGAAAACTGTCCAAAGCTATGAATAAGCAATTCACAGAATGGACAAAAAAATGGAAAGATATTTAACCTAATAATTTTAATTTATATTTCCCAGATTATTAGTGAGGTTAAATATCTTTTCATATTTTTTTTCTTACTGCATCTTCAGCACCTAGGACAGTGTCTGGCTCATGAGAGCCACTCAATATATACTCCTTAAATGATTAAATACTCAATATTGGTAAACATGGGGAATACAAGTGGCCTTTTATTAAAGTGGTCTAAAACTTGATGCAATTACATTAGAGAATAATCTAATGAAGCTGGAAGGTGTGTGCATGCCATTTAACTCAGCTCATCCACTTCTAGTTATATACATCCTGGAGGTATTCTTTCTCATATGTTGAAGAATATTCACTGCAACATTGCCTTCAATGAATATTTGAGATAAAAACTCTTAATTTCCTTCAAAAAGGAATTGGTTAAATAATTATAAAATTTCATATTATGGAATACTATGCAATAATAAAAATGAATGAAATAAGGCCATATGCAACAACATGAATTATAATAGTGAGAAAAAAACTATTTACAAAAGAGTGTATCCAGCATGATATGATACCACCTGCATAACATGGAAACAGTACCATATATTGTTTAATGAAACACCTAAACGTTTTCTTTGTAATAAAGCATGTATGGGGAATTTATTTGCCAGGCCCAGGATAGTCATTACTTATTTTGGGGGTGGTAAGAAAAGATTGAAGAGAACACTTCTACTTCTACTGAGCTCTTCTACTGCACATATTATGGATGTTTCTGTTTGTTTAGATAGAAGATCTGAGTCAAATATGACAAAATATTAAAATTGGCTGAGGTTGCTTGGATAGTAAATACATGAATATTGTTTAAAATATCTCTGTATTTTCTGTATATTTGAAATACCTTACATTCAAGATAAAGAAATGGGGGGGGGGGAAGATACAAGAAAGAGATTTACCTTGTCCTCGAGCTAGGTGAGTCCAGTGTGTCTGTAATGTGGGGAGCAATGTCTGCTGAAGGATAGGAGCTTGCAACGGAAGTGGGGCTAAATGAGTATGGTAATATATGGCCCATAACCTCTGAGAATAAGGTAAGAATTGTGGTTAATAGTATATGAAACATCCTAAGTTATATAGATCAGCATATAAAATGCATATGCATGGCAGCAATGGAATTCATAAAAGGGTACAAGATCTGGAGAATGGATTGGGATGCCATATACCAAAAAAAAAAAAAAAAAGCCGAAATCTTTGGCTATTCGTAATTTCAACACATATCTACTGACAAGTTTTAAAAGTTTCCAAAATTGGGCTAACCCTGGTAGTGCTATCTTGAAGCTAAAAACTAATAAATCTTACTACTACCAGAGAGAGTACATTGAATGCCAAGGACAGAGTCAGCGTAAGTATCCAGTCTTTTCAAGTCCTTTCCTCCCCACACAAGGAAATCTGTGCTTCTGTAGCCAAATGAAGATTTAAGCTCGGGCTGGCCTTGGCTCTGCCCCCATCAAACTAGAGCTCACTGAACTGTTTGATTGTGAGTAGCTTCTTTGATTTTTAAACTGGTTAAATATGATGAAAAGCTGTGCACAAACTTGCAAATGAACCCCAGAAAGACAAAGGCTTTCGAAATGGACATTTCAAATGAGCTAAGTAGGCGGAGAAGTAATTGTTCATATTTCATGGGGTCTTGGCTTTTCATGAATTCATCTCAGTGTCATCTTTCATACATATTACGGTGTCAGTTCATTAAAATTCTTGATGCAGTGCTGAACCTGGTCAGACTGAAATGGGGCTGACAAACCTCATGTCTGCTGCACAGATAACCAGACCTTATGAAGGTGAAATTAGTTTTCAGGAGCTGTACTGCTCACTTGATTGATTCCGTCTTAGAAGTCATATGACTTAATGTTTCCTGCTTGGGCTGCCTCTGTCATGCAAACATGACCTGATAACACATTGTCAGGAGCGCTCCAGAGAGCTAACAGCAATCTAACATCTTTCTACTGAGTGTGAAGTTCCATCTGAAATGTGCATATTTGATAAGCAGCTCGTCTCCTCTCTGTCCTTTTCATTTTCAGAAAGTTAATCTTCTCTGCTTTAGTGAGTGCAGTGGGGAGATGAGGTGGGCAGACATGCTGCAGGTGGCCCCAAACTCCGCTACGTGAGGAAAGCTCACTGTCTAGAGGCCATTCTGTCTGGACATCACTTCCAAGAAACAGCCAGACAAGAAGTGACAATGCAGGTTCACTGTTGTGTTCAGGAGGGACAGCGTTTTCAAGGACTCAGGGGGGGAGAAAATGGAATCAGGGAGTTTCATTACTGAGTGTTATTTGACTTTGTTGTCAAAGATTCATTTAACCATCTCTTCACCATGGCAAAAATCTGTATCGTATATTCAGTCTAAAGTACACAATGTCTTCTTCTGAATCAGAGGTGGCTGACCTCATAGAATTTTAAGGCTGGAATTCATATAGAGGCCCCCTTTCATATCCCATTTTACAGGTGAGCAAAGCTAAGCTCAGAGAGGCTTAGTGGCTCATCCAAAGTCACATAACTATATTAGTGGTAGATCCAGGGCTAAGACTCCGAACTCCAGATTCGGTTTAGTCCTCTTGGCACTCCACTGCACAGACCCTCACCCAGAAGTCTGACTTGGGCTTCAAAGAGATTCCAAGAAGGTCACATTTGGACCCGGTGTAACAGCTTCTCATTCCTGATCTAGGCTTCATATTTTCTCACATAATAACATCATTTTATATTAAAGTTTACAAGTTACAAAGTGTGACCACAGACGTTATCTCATTGCCCTTCACAAAGAAAGTTTATGAGACAAAGCATTCAAGGCATTGCTCTCACTTCACTGGTAAAGAAACTAAGAGCAAGAAAAGTACCTGCATTGTCACTCCTTGGCTGGCTGCCTCTTGGAAGTGACATCCAGACATGTTGGCTTCTAGACAGTGGGTTTCCCCACATGCCAGAGTCTGGGGACACCCACAGGGTGTCTGCCCACCTCATTCCCCCACTGCACTCACTTGCTCAAGGCCAACCAGAAGGTAGTTGAAGGAATTGGATGGAGGTAACCAAAGAAGAGATAGACATAGGAATCCAAGAACCAGAGTATCCAACACTGAAGAGTGGCAACACTGAAGAGTTGCCAGTCTGCAGAGCAACCAGACCAGACAAAAGCAAGAGGAGCAGGAGCTCCAGAAAGAAGGCTCAAGAAAATAATAAAATTGAAATGATAAATCATCTGATATATCTGATCATTGATAAAAGAATACTTCTGGCCAACTGATCTAAAGGAGAATTTTGAAAAAAAGAAAAGGTACATAGAAGGCTAAGTGAATTTTAAAAAGAGAAACAATAATTATCCCTAGGAAAAATTCAGAAGGAAGCGTTGTTCTAGTAGACTATTTAGCTCTAATGTAAACAATATTCAAAAGTCATAACAATTTGATCACTGACTTTTGATTAACCAAGAGATGTAATAATAGATACACTGAGAGGACAGCGGAGAGGTGAAGTTGTAGGAGAGAGAGGACTATAAGAGAGCCAAATTCTCATTTCCATAAAAAGAACTCAATAAACAATGTTTAAAGTTGATAAATCTGTTAGTTTTTGCTGCATAACAAACAACTACAAATGTTAGTGGCTGTAAACAAGGACCATTTTATTTGCTTAAGATTCTGGAGGGTAACAATTTAGGCTGCGCTTAGATGGGATGATTTATCTCTGCTCCATGTGTCAGCTGGGCTCATTCATGTGTTTGTGGTCAGCTGATAGTGGACGGCTTCATGCATGTACTTGAAAGTTCACCTGGGTCAATGGAAGCAACTGGGCTAGCCGGGGCTTCTTTACATGGTGGTAGCCACAGGGCTTCCATGTGCAGCGATAAAACAAACCCCAATTTCAAGCCTCTGCTTGTATCATGTTTGTTAACGACACACTGGCCAAAACAAGGCACATAGCCAGGTCCAGATTCAAAGGTTAGAGAAATGCACAATACCTCTTCAGGAAGAACCTATAAAATTACATTGAAAAATTGAGTATATTCAAAGGTGGGAAATTTTGTGGCCATTTTTGAAATCTACCACAATAGAAATGGACACAATAGATATTTTATTTTAAATACAAACTGAAAAACTAGAATTAAACGGTTATATTGTACAAATCACAAATATATACCTACAGGACAACTGGAGACAGAATGGCTGCTTTAATATTACTTGAATGAATACATGTAGGTAGGATGAAATTTTCAACGTAGCTGAAAAGTATACTGAAAAAAAGTATACTGTATACTGAAAAGTATCTGACAGAACTTCAAAAAGTCTTGCATCTAAAACTACTTAGAAAATAAGATGATGTGCTCCAGAAATTGTGTTAGGTAACACAGAAAGTGGATCTAAAAATGAGAACGCCAGTGACAGGTTCTATGGACTAAATGTGACCCTTAAAATTCATATGTTGAAACTCTAGTCCTCAATGTGATGGTATTTGGAAATGAAGCCTTTGGGAGGTAATTAGGTCATAAAGGTGGAGCCCTCATGATGGGATTAGTGGTCTTACAAGAGACAAGAAAGAGTTTGCTTTCTCTCTTTCTCTTTCTCTCTGCCATGTGAGAATACAAGGAGAAGGCTGTCCACAAACCAGGAAGAATGTGCTTACCAAGAACTGAATTGGCCAGCACCACAAGCTTGGACTTCTCAGCCTCTAGAACTTCGAGAAGTAAGTGTTGTTGGCCAAGCCACACAGTCTATAGTGATTTGTTATAGCAGCCCAAGATGATTAAGACAGTAGTTCAATTCAACTATTTTAGGAAATACGTGTATTAAAAAAGCAGTATTGGGCTTCCCTGGTGGCACAGTGGTTGAGAACCTGCCTGCCAATGCAGGGGACACGGGTTCGAGCCCTGGTCTGGGAAGATCCCACATGCCGCGGAGCAACTAGGCCCGTGAGCCACAACTACTGAGCCTGCGCGTCTGGAGCCCGTGCTCCGCAACAAGAGAGGCCGCGATAGTGAGAGGCCCACGCACCGCGATGAAGAGTGGCCCCCGCTTGCCACAGCTAGAGAAAGCCCTCACACAGAAACGAAGACCCAACACAGCCAAAAATAATTTTTAAAAAAAAAGCAGTATGTCTTAATCAGTATGTTATGTTACATGATTTAAACATGTATCTTAAATAAATTATGAATTAAATATCACCATTAGGAATTGAGTATACTATATCTTTTTTAAAATATTTATTTATTTATTTATTTATTTTGGCTGCACAGGGTCTTAGTTGCAGAATGCAGGATCTTTTAGTTGCGGCATGCGGACTTTAGTTGCGGCATGCAGACTCTTAGTTGTGGCATGTGGACTCTTAGTTGTGGCACACATGCGGGATCTAGTTCCCTGACCAGGTATCGAACCCTGGCCCCCTGCATTGGGAGCACGGAGTCTTTTTTTTTTTTTTAAAGATTTATTTATTATTAATTTATTTATTTTTGGCTGCATCAGGTCTTAGTTGCGGCACACAGCATCTTCACTGAGGCATGAGGGATCTTTCATTGTGGCTCGCAGGCTTCTCTCTAGCTGTGGCACATGGGTTTTCTCTTCTCTAGTTGAAGTGCGCGAGCTCAGTAGTTGTGGCGCGTGGGCTTAGTTGCCCCACGGCATGTGGGATCCTAGTTCTCTGACAAAGGATCGAACCCGCGTCCCCTGCATTGTAAGGTAATTTACCACTGCACCACCAGGGAAGTCCCGGGGAGCGTGGAGTCTTACCCACTGGACCACCAGGGAAGTCCCTACTATATCTATGAAGTAATCAATCTGGCCAAAAACTTTTACTTTAGTCTTCTATTGAGAAAGTGATAATTGCCTTCTCTTTGGTGATATTTGGATATTCAGACACATTTTATACATATATAAAGAACTACACCAAATTACTAGTAATAGTTATTTCTCAGTAAGCAAACTGCCAAGAATTTTAGAAATCTTCTGTTGGAATTATCTAGTTTTCTAAAGTAAATATACATTGTGATCTTAACAGTGGTAACCATTGCCCACTGTACCAGCTCCTTAGTTCAAACCCCAAGTTTCCATACAAGAGAAGATTTTCCCCAATTTCCTCAGTCTCCAACATTACTGAGATCATCACCATCTCACCAGATGTTTCAGGTCACCTTTGGCCTGACAGTTTTCCTAAGGATGCTGTAGGGAGGCATTGGGGGTGGCTGAAAGGTGCTGAGTAATGATTAGTTATCATGAGTAATGATTACTAACTCCTAGGTGTCAGCCCTCGGAGTTCTCGGTGTAGATGGAAGGAAGAAAGTCCCACTCATATAAGATCAAGCAATCTACTGACTCACATCTGGTCCTGGCAAAGTGAAGTCCCACTTCACACAAAGACTATTTGAGAGGTTAGTTATTCAGGGTCAAACAGTGCCCCTTGCAGAGATTCTTCAAACAAACCAGAGAAGAATTAAGTGTGGAGGTGATGAAACATTTCTGTATCCTGATTGTGGCAGTGGTTAAAATTCATAAAACCAGACACAAACACAAAAAGTCATTTTTCTACAGGATAATTTAAAAATAAAATTTAAACAACATATTTGTCATGGAAAAAATGAGTTCCACATGCCTCCAGTATAGGAAAGGCTCACAGACTTTAAAACCAATACAAAAAGGAACTGCCTGACTTTCATTCTTTGGAAAGAATGTTTGCATTACATCCTAAATAAGGTGTCCTCTCTTTAGAATAGACCTAAATGCCACGAATTAAAAAATCATAAAACCACTGAATATCCACATCGGAAGAAATCAAACATCCTTATCTTGCCACCTATAAAATAATGTTAATTTTTCAATTCATTCCATTATTCCTGTTGGAAAATCTATTTCCTGAATTTTGTCCTGGTTTTGTACAACTCCGTTAGCATCCAACATCGTACCCAACACCCAGCTCATTGTTTAGTACATAGTAAGCATGCCATAAATATTTGTTAAATTAATTAATCATTTATATTTGCTCCCAAATTGGCATATTCTGATGAAGTCAACATAACACTGAAATTTCTCTTATTATCACCCAATAAACCATTTACCACTAGTGTTATCAGTGACCCCATTGAGCAAACGTAAGCAAAACAACTCCACAAATGTGTGCGTTCAATAGCCTCTACCCACTCATCTCCACACATTTTGGGTAAGGGCTGGTGTCTGGCTCTGCTGCTCCAGCCTCTTGGAAGAGAGATAAAAGGTTAGTGTGCCAAAGAGAGCGCTGCAACGCTAAGGGCTGTGTTTAAGAATTCTGAACATTTCATATTTTAAGCTGGACAAAGGAAGGGAAAAATACTACCTTGATTACCAAACACCTCTTTTTCTCTTGCTTTTTCCCTAGTGTCATCAGTTCACAAACACCGAATCTACTAATTTTATCTAGCATTACTCAGGATGCCTTGTTTTATCAAAGCACCACACATACTTCCAGAAAGGAAACCAAGAGAACTGCTTCTTCCATGTAGTCACACCTCAGAGGACAGAAACCTAAAATAAACACAACCTTTATAACCTAATCCTGAACTGCAAGAACTCTGAACTCTGACTATTATATTTCTTTGCCTTTCGGCTTAGGGAAAATCATGTTGCTGACTTCAGGTGAAGAGTGATGAACGAGTGGTCCTGGTTAATTCAGAAACTCATCAGCCTTTCCCAGGCAAACTGTTTCTTGCTTTTCCAGAACCAAGCCTAGGCTGCAGCCACTGGCAGAGAAGGTTTATTACAGGTAAGGCAATCAGTGGAATGGGGTTGAAATCTCCAAACAGTTTTCCCATCTGTGACATCAATTCTGTTTGGGAGCAGAGGTGATAGGCCTGTGTGTTTGCCTGAGTGTTTGCTCTGCTTCACAGAGTACAGACATGCCCGGTGCATCACCCCGCCTATTCACCGCACACTTTAAGCTTGCAGAGGTTCATGTCATAAATGCGACTATAAACCTGGCCATGTTTATTGTGTGTCCCAATTCCCTTCTCTTTTTAACAAGAGGAACTATCATTTATTGGTCCCTCTTTCCTAACACATCTGAGAAATTTCCTCCAGGTTTGAAGCATTCATTCATTTTCCTTTGAAATCCTCTAGATGCATTTTTCAGATCAGCCACTAGATGCCCAGACGCCAAAATAAAACTCTAGCAGCTTTTCCGAGGAAAACAATGGTTGTGTAATTTAACAAAGATAGTTTTTTTCAACCATGTTATCCAGTGGCCTGGGCAAGGTTTTCATGTACTTAAGGAGTTTTTTGTTTGTGTGTGTGTGTTTTAATGTACTGAGCAATGTTATTTTATATATATATATAAAGAGGAGAAAGTTCTCAAACCAAGAATTATTAGAAATAAAAAAAATCCCAGAAGCTGCCAGTACTTCTCTGACAATATAGAGCTAGAAAAAACTGCCAAAGAACCCCGCGCCCAAGCTTCAAACTTCATGACCCTCATGAAACATTTTTCACCAGCCACACTCCCTGGCTTACTCATAGCAGCACCTAGAACAACAGGGTCTGAACTCTAGCAGAAATCGAAGTGGTGAGCTGGGACCTTGAAGTATCCCCGACACAGGTAGTTAATATGATTTCGTTGTCAGTGTCCTTTTTACTGGAACTTTCTGCTTCTGTTCTTTTGAAGGACAAATGAGTTCCACTCTGGCTAGATTTTATATGGGACATCATCAATATACAGAGCATCCAGACATCAGTGATACGCTGCAAAGATCCTCAAAATCACAGCCTAGGAAATGCTAGTGAAGGAACAGAGTCAGATTTGCCTGCATGCATCAGAGTGACTTGGAAAGAGAGTGCGTGAGCATGGTAAAGGTTTTCAAATATGTAAAGGGTCATAACATTAAAACCCAAAACTGGAGCCCTGGAAGAAAACTTTGAAAGCACTGCCACCAAGAGAGAGGATACTATTGTCAATCCATATGGCCCCTTTCCTCATTGATGGACACAAGCCCTTCTTTACCCATATGATTTTCAGCAAAGCTTTTTTTCTTTTAAAAGAAAAAATTGCTTTCCATTTAAAAAGTTTATTTTTTCCAGCTTTATTGAGATATAATTGACGTAAAACATTGTGTAAGTTTAAGGTGTACAATTTGGCATATGTATATATTACAAAATGATTACTACAGTAAAAGTTAGTTAACAGATCCATCACCACACATAGTTATGACCCTGTGTGTGTGTTGAGAACTTTTAAGATCTACTCTTTTAAGCAACAAGGACTTACTGTAGAGCAAAGGGAATTATACCCATTATCTTGTAATAACCTATAATGGAATATAATCTGCAAAAATACTGAATCATTATGCTGTACACCTGAAACTAAAACTATATTATAAATCAACTATACTGCCATTAAAAAAAAAGGAAAAAGAAGAAAAAAAATTTAAAACAAAAAAATCTCCTCTTTTAGCAACTTCTAAATATACATTACAGTATTGTTAACTATAATTACCATGCTGTACATTACATCCCCAGAACTTAATCTTTTTTCCCAATTTTATTGAGATATAATTGACATATAATATTGTATAAGTTTAAGGTGCACAACATAATGATTTTATGTATGTATATATTATGGAATGATTAGTACAATATGTTTAGTTAACATTCATCACTTCACATAGTTACTCAACAAAGCCCTAATGATGGTTCAAAACAATGGAAGAAAATGTTGCGCAGATAAATGAAGAATCACCCAGCTTGCCTCATGCCCATCGTGGCTAAAATGAACCATCTGAATAAGATGATTTCCTGCCTCATTCCTAGCCTGCTTCCACGTGGCCGGAGCGCCTCACTTTTTGCAGTGGGGAAGTCTCTTATTGCCTCCACACTTTGGGGTCCAGGCCAAATTTCCTCCTTGGTCTTAGGGAAAGCAGGAAGCTGTTTAACTCCTTCATGCTAAGATTTGCCTCTGCAAGACTTCCTTTCTGGCTCCAGAGATCTTGGGGTGACGGTCAGGGAGAAGCCATTCCTTCTGCAGGTAGCCTATACCTCACCCTAGGTTCTGACCTAGCTATATGGCTCTAAGCAATCAAAAAAAATGAGTTGAGATATTTAGATTTTTTCCACTGTCACCTTTGCAAGAAAGAACTTTCTAACAGTGAAAGCTGAGCACCAGGAAAATGTGTGCATTTCAAAGTAGTGAGTGCCCCATCACTGAAACGGTTTATGATGAGGTAGTGTAGCCCCTGCCCAAGCTGTTGAGGAAATGGTTCCTGAATTGGGGGAATGATTAGCCCCAAAGACCTCATTTAATATTTCCCTTCCAATTCTACGTTTCTATCATTTTTGCAGACCACATTCCGAAAAGTGAAAAGGACAGGTCCAGCATTTGGAAGCCATACAGAGTAATGATATAACAAAAAAGAGATTCCCCCCTGCCGCAAGATGGCAAGTGCTTGTATGAGGTTACTGAGGTTAGCTATTTCCCTAACAGGGCTCAGTATAAGCCTGAAAAACATTTGCTTTAAAAAACATCTGGGGAGGACTTCCCTGGTGGCATAGTGGTGAAGAATCCACCTGCCAATGCAGGGGACACGGGTTCAAGCACTGCTCCGGGAAGATCCCACATGCTGCAGAGCAACTAAGCCTGTGTGCCACAACTACTGAGCCTGCGCTCTAGAGCCCACGAGTCACAACTACTGAGCCCACATGATGCAACTACTGAAGCCCATGGGCCTAGAGCCCGTGCTCCGCACAAAGAGAAGCCACCGCAATGAGAAGCCTGCGCACCGCAATGAAGAATAGCCCCCACTCACCGCAACTAGAGAAAGCCCACGCGCAGCAACGATGACCCAACAGAGCCATAAATAAATGAATAAATAGATAGATAGATAGATAGATAAATAAATAAATTTATTAAACAAAAAATCTGAGGAGAATGACACCACATTTGCTTTAGTAATAGTTCTTACACAGAGCAATGCTTCCTGTCAAATACTGACACCTAAGTCATTTAGAATCACTTATTTTAAGAAGTAAGTAAATCTGTATACATATACCACATCTTCTTTATCCATTCCCCTGCTGATGGACATTTAGGTTGCTTCCACGTCCTGGCTATTGTAAATAGTGCTGCAATGAACATTGGGGTGCATATGGTATATATATATATATATATATATATATATATATATATATATATATATATATATATATATATATAATGGAATATTACTCAGCCATAAAAAGGAACAAAATTAGGTTATTTGTAGAAATGCAGATGGACCTAGAGACTGTCATACAGAGAGAAGTAAGTCAGAAAGAAAAAAGCAAATACCGTATATTAACGCATATATGTGAAATCTGAAAAAAACAGGTACAGACGATCTTATTTACAAAGAAGAAATAGAGACATAGATGTAGAGGACAAATGTATGGATACCAAGGGGGTGGGTGGGATGAATTGGGAGATTGGGATTGACATACATACACTATTGATACTACACATAAAATAGATAACTAATGAGAACCTACTATATAGCACAGGGAACTCTACTCAGTGCTCCTTGGTGACCTAAAAGCGGAGAAAATCCAAAAAAGAGGGGATATATGTATACATATAGTCGATTCACTTTGCTGTACAGTAGAAACTAACACAATATTGTAAAGCAACTATACTCCAATAAAGATTAAAAATAAAAAAAGAAGTAAGTAAATCTGACTGGGAAAGGGAAACTTAAGTCAGGCTTCTTGCTGGCAAATGCTAAAGCAGGCATCTTACAATGCTGACCCTATTATTCAAATATTCTGCATCTTCTAGAAATGAGATCCATATATTCCCACACCACATCAAGGAGGAGCTCCTGCCTGGTCAGCCACGGCAAAGGACTGTGTGGAGTTCCCTGTCACGTTGCAGAGGCAGAAGGTGGCCAAAAAGACAAGCCACTTGCACAGATTCCTCCCTAGAGCAAGAGACCTACACAGACTGCTTCTATTATTTACTCGGTATTATACGTCAAGTAATTGGAAGACCTTTTACATTCAAAGGGACTATGGAGAGTTGCCCATTTACCAACATATGGTGTTACATGTGTCAAAATTGAAGGCCATGGAAAAGCCAGCTTCCCTGAGTGACATCCATCCAGAGCAGGACCAAGGTCTGGGAGTGAAGCCATGGTCACTCCAAGATTCATTCATGCCAAAACTGACTACAAATTCCTCTCTGTCAGATAGCTAGTGGTTTTTTACAGCAGAAAATTTCAGCCATAAAACTTGCCTCCTCCTTCCTTCCCTATGAGAGTCTTACAAAATGCTTTATGGTCTGTGTATACGCTTTAACCTCAGCTCAAGTAAAAATCATCGTTAATTTCTTCCCAAAAAGGTATACTGGGTGGTTCTTGCCAACTTGATGTTATCATTTCTCCAACAACATATTTTGTGACAATCGTGCACTGACTGACATGGAGGAAGCCTCAGTGAAAATGCTGCCAGGGATAGCAGGCTCCCAGGTAGTGTGTTCATTCATTTACTCATTCCTTCATGCATTTGACACTGACTTACCAAACACTGACTATGTGTGGGGCAAGGTGTTCGGTGTAAGTCTGAGCGAGATCCACAGTCCGTACTCAGCATAGGACTTCGTGTAAACTCAGTATGGCAAGTGGCACAACGGAGTGAGGCACAGAGCATGATGGGAACAGGGAGTACGTGCAGAGAGAAAGACCCTATCCCAGCCCGAGGAAGAACGGTAGTTTTCAGCCTGACCGATGAGCAGGGAGCTGGAGAGTTAGAGGGGCAAAGCCATGGAGACGTGAGAATGCCAGTCATTTGGTTTACGGAGAGAATGGGGGTGAAGAGGCAGGTGGCAGTCAATATAAACAGTTTGCATGACTTTGTCCTCAAGTTCTGATGAATCGCTGAAGAATTTTAAGAAAGGGGGGTGGGTAGCATGGTTAGATTCGTGTTCTAGAAAGATGATCCCATGGCAGCAAGACTAATGCACCATAATGGGAAATGAGAAGATCAAAGAAAAGGAAAACTTCTAGAAGGTCCCAATAAGGAAAGTTCTAAGGCAGTGGTAGTGAAGATGAAAAGAAGACTGATTGAGAAGGCAGATTTGTCTGTTTTAGTTGACCAATTAGATGTGGGCGTTCAGTAAGGAGAAGGAATCTAGGCTTATTTATGGGTATCTGGCTTGGTCCACGACTGAGGCCCTCATACCTAGATACACATTAGAATTAATTGAGGAGCATTTTTAAATACCCAGCCTGGGCCCTCCTCCCCCAGGGTTCTTATTAAACAGGTCTGGGATGGGGCTCAGGGAACAGTATTCTTTAAAAACTCCCTGGGTGACTCTAATGTGTAGCCAGGTTTAAGGACTTGAGATCTAGGGGATAAATGTGACACCAAGAGACAGAAAACACAGGAAGATGGAGGAGGGTGGCCATCATTGCACAGAGGGCAAAGGAGGACAATCTGGATTTCTGTCTGTCTGGTCCTGCTGAGGTTGAGAAGGGGGTCAATTTTGGGTCAGTACAGATTTCATTGTCTGTGCTACTGTGTCAACATTTGCCAAAACATTTGTTAAAACCTGTGCTCTGATCTTGGGTTTCAAATGTACAGCTAGCTCCTTTTAGCGCTAGAAACAGGACTCTGGTATAAGAAGAGAAAATAACTACAGGGAAACTTTTCTGCAGGAAAAGTGCATTAAAAAGGGTCAAGGATAAAACAGCAGGAACTTACATCTGAATCCAAAATGATGTGCTATATGTTTTTTCTGGGGTAAAGCTTCCCAACCCCTGAATCCTTCCTTTGGCTAAACTCTTGAGCGAGGGAACTGTTGCTGTAGTGCAATCATTCTGGATGCCCAGGAGCACTGAAGGGATTAATGAATAGCTGTGTAGCTAGCCTGTCCCAGAATCCAATGAATAATCAATGGTACTTGAGGCTCCTTAGGTAATTGGATTGCAAACCTGGTAATAAGGAGACTTCTATCCATAGTACAATTACACTCTATTTCCTAATGTAGATATTGATGAAAGACCACTGTTCATATGGATTATTTACCTTCTATCTCTATTAAAAATCGAGCACAGTAAATTGTCTGTTTGCTAATATATTTTTCCTACCTATACCTTGTGCAGAATGAAGTACAACTTACAGCTACACAAGCCCATCACCTCCACCTCCCAACTACAGGAAACAAGTACAAAAGTTACTCTAATCCATTTACTTTCAGAATTGAGGTGAGGAACATATATGTGATAGCTGGCGTAATACAGGCTTTAGGGATCTAAAAAATTATTTGTTTTAGAACTCTAAAACTGTACAGTGGTTTCAGAGAGATTTAGCATTGCTCCTGGAGGAAAAATTATGTGTTCTTTATGTGAATTCCCAATATAAAAATAAGCATGACAATTATTAGTAAATGGGAGTGTCATTGTCCAAAAGACTCATAAATTTACAGTAATCCCATTTAAAACTAAATTGAGGACTTCCCTGGTGGTGCAGTGGTTAAGAATCCACCTGCCAATGCAGGGGACACGGGGTCGAGCCCTAGTCGGGAAGGATCCCATGTGCCACAGAGCAACTAAGCCCGTGCACTACAACTACTGAGCCTGCGCTCTAGAGCCCGCGAGCCACAACTACTGAGCCCGCGAGCCACAACTACTGAAGCCCACACGCCTAGAGCCCATGCCCTGCAACAAGAGAAGCCACCACAATGAGAAGCCCACGCACCGCAACTGAAGAGCAGCCCCCGCTCGCCGCAACTAGAGAAAGCCCGCACGCAACAAAGACCCAACACAGGCAAAAATAAATATATAAAATAAATAAATTTAAAAATAAATAAATTGAATGGACCATGCCTCTTTCTAAACTGTAACTTGGACAAATTACTTAAACCTCTTTAACCCTCGGCTCTCTAGTCTGTAAAGTAGGCTAATGATTACTCACGTCATAGGGTGAAGAGAGTTAAAACAGTCTACGGAAAGCACCTACAATAGAATAAAAACAATCTATTAGCTAGTGTTTATATAACTAGTAGCATGTGCCTTTAAAATTCAGGGCTGAGTTTCAGCCTTGAGGATGACATGAACCAGCTCCACGAAGTTGCACACGTCATCTGATGTATCTGGTCACAGGTTGTCATCATCTGTACAGAACAAATAACTCTTCTAAATAATCCTTGAACTCCTTCTAACTGTAACAATCTTCTATAATTCCAAACTTTTCCACTGCTTCTCATTCT